>NW_028318057.1:4275357-4576785 GCF_062004578.1 Staurois parvus
TGCAATCTGTGCATAATACCCCATATTTTATCCCCTTAAGGACCCATGCAGGTAGAAAAATACCTGTTGATGAGGACTTTGGATGCACGAAGCTCTAAAATCCTGTTGTGTATTTGTAATTTGTACTGATTTTAATATATACCCAGGGCTCTTCTGCCCCAATTTTATTATGATTGGCAAATAAAATATTTAGTTTTATATATTTATGTTGATGTATTTCATAACTACAGTATATAAGGATTCCTGGGTGACAGATTTGACAATCTCAAATATTTTCACATTGCTTCTAAAAAATTTTTATATTATTATTTATATTATGAGGCACTTCTTAAATTCCTTCTCAGGACTTGACAAAGTTGCTTTGAATCTAGAACCCACCTAAAAAAGTTAGGATACAGTTTTGTTTTTTAGCGTAGAGAGGGTTGTCAGCGGTCGGGACTTCACACAATGCGATTTGCCATGCAACAACCATGGCAAAACCGCATCACATTTTAGGAACCATTAAAAATAATAGCACCTGAATCTGTGTTTTGGGATAACAGTGATTCTGCTACGATCCCAAAATGCCTAGGTTTGAATGAAGCTGCCCTGGTTCACACATATGCAATTCCGGATTTGTTTTGAAACTCTGATTCGCATGACAGGCTCGATATTTTGTGTTCCTGTTGAGGTGGTTCACACAGATGCGTTCCACACACATTGTGTTTTTGCTGTGCGAGTTTTGTACTGGTGCGTTCCAGATTGGCAAGTGGAGTAGAGTGGCATGCAGAGATAAGTGTTCACATAAGATTGATTTTGACAGAAGTCCGTGGGAGGCGGGCAGTTCCTTACTGAAGTCTATGGGAGGCGGGCGGTTCCCCACTGAAGTCTGTGGGAGGCGGGCGGTTCCCCACTGAAGTCTGTGGGAGGCGGGCGGTTCCCCACTGAAGTCTGTGGGAGGCGGGCGGTTCCCCACTGAAGTCTGTGGGAGGCGGGCGGTTCCCCACTGAAGTCTGTGGGAGGCGGGCGGTTCCCCACTGAAGTCTGTGGGAGGCGGGTGGTTCCCCACTGAAGTCTATAGAAAATGACACCTGAACCTGCGTTTTGTGATTGTAGTGTGTTTTGAGATTGCAGGCAGAATTGCAGCGATTGTGCCAGAATCCTAAAACTCCCAGGTGTGAACAGGGCCCAATGGAGAGGACACTGGAGCTTTATTTGGCTGCTAATCAGGCACTAGTACTGAGCACCCAAGTGTTTGCTTGTGCGAGGGTAACCTGAAGGAATAAAGTTTTGTTTTTTGTTTTTTTTTTCATTAGTGCTGGCGTCTTATTTACTCTGCTGAACGTTAAAAATGCCTGACACTCCCCTTTCCTGATGAGCACCCAATCAGTACTCATGACACTTCAAGGTCCCTTCCCTGCTACTCCCCGTATGCGGTGCTGGAGACAGGCAGGGCGGTGAGTAGAAGGTACACAGCACAATGTTAAAAACTTTGAAAGTTTAAATTGCCATAAAGCCCCTTTTGTTTTTAAAAGCCCCAGACATTCCTAAAAGCACCTCTGCCTTTTAAAAAAAACATCAACCCTTCATATTTTTTTTTTATCAGCACAAGTAGATTGTCATGAGGGACAAGTAGATTGGGACCTCGATTTAGTCCCTGGACAAAAATTCCACACCCCTGATTAAGCTCTTTGTTATATAGTTTGAATACCATATCATCGATATATTATTTATCATTTAATCCTTTTGCTGCCAGAGCCGTTTTTATTCCTTGGTTGGTTTTTTTGCATGTTTAACCACTTGCCTACTGGGCACTTATACCCCCTTCCTGCCCAGGCCAATTTTCAGCTTTCGTCGCTGTCACACTTTGAATGACAATTGTGCGGTGATGCAACACTGTACCCATATGACATTTTTATCATTTTTTTCACACACATAGAGGTTTCTTTTGGTGGTATTTAGTCACCACTGGGTGTTCTTTTTTTTTTTTTGCACTATAAACAAAAAAAGAGCAAAAAATGTGAAAAAGAAGTTTCTTTGTTTCTGTTATAAAATTTTGCAAACAGGTAATTTTTCTCCTTCACTGATATGTGTTGATGAGGCTGCACTAATAGGCAGCACTGATGAGGTGGCATGGATAGGCAGCACTGATGGGCACTGATAGGCTGCACTGATGAGGTAGCACTGGTGGGCATTGATGAGGAAGCACTGATGGTGCTGCATTGATATGCAGCAATGATGGTCACTGATAGGCAGCGCTGAGTGGCAGCACTGACTGATGGCACTACTGGGCACTGATGGGCGCAACTGCTGGGCAGCACTGTTTGTTGGCACTGCTGGGCACTGTTAGATGATCAGTGCCAATCTCCTCTGTGACAGCTGCCGGTTATTGGCAGTACTTTCCTCACGCTCTGACAGCATGAGGAAAGTGCTGCCGATAACTGGCAACTGTATTACTCCGTGATCTACTGTGTCATTGGACACAGCTGATCATGTGGTAAAAGGCCGCTGTGATTGGCCCTTTACCTCACGTGATCAGCTGTAAGGCACAGCGCTCATGGAGATCGTGGATCATGGAGGGGCATGCGGGAGGGTGCGTTCTGGGAGGACATCGTATGAGCCCCCCCTCCCCAGAACTGGGTAACCACGCTGTAGCTGTCATTTGGCTATAGCGCGGTTACCAAGTGGTTAAAAAATCATTTTAAGCCTGAAGATTGCACAAAACCCCCAAACATTCTATGTTTTCTGATATCAGACACACTAGAGAATAAAATAGCGGTAGCTCCAATTTTTTTATGTCATACGATATTACTGCAAAGTTCTAGGAAATACAAAATTTCAGTAACAATCACACTAAAGTGAATTTGAGGGCAAACAAACGCAATAAATTACCTTTTTTTTTTTTTTATAAAAGACGAAGTTGTGCAGAATAAATAGATACCCAACATGCCAAACCTTAGATTTGTGTGCACCTATCAAATGGCGACAAACTTCAGTACCCTATATTTTCTATAGACGAGGCTTTAGAAGTTTAGCGTTACAGATATTGTGATCCAGTGCTAGAACGATTGCTCTCACTCCGGTGCGTGCAGCAATATGTAACCCGTCTATAGCAATCAACGTTTTCACGCGTAAGCGCCCCAACGTGTGTATTTATGTTCGTATGTCCATATTTTGTGCTTGTGTGTAACTTTATTTGTTTTGCAAAACTTACTTAACGTTTTTTGTTCCGTCACATAGGGGACACAAAGTCCCTTATACGATTTTTTTGGTGACAGGTTCTCCTTATTAAAACATGTAGGGTCTCAAAGACCCTGCATGTCTCCTCTGTGATCCATTAGACGTATTGAAATGCGGTTTGCGTCTCCTAGTCAGGAGAGTGACAGCTGTGACCCGGAAGTGACGTCATGGACGTCACTTTCCAGGTCACACAAAGAAGGGGATGGGAGCGGATGGCTCTAAAAGAGGTAATTCTTGAAGATTGGGAAAATAGAAAAGAATGGAAAAAGAAAAAGATAGATGTTGCAATATGTTGCCAGCCTGTTCATTCCATGTCTAGAAGACTTGGTGCTGTCCTTACAAATCATGGAGGTCATACTGTTTGTGTGTGCGTGTGTCGTGTGTATGTGTGTGTGTATGTATATACCGTATTTGCCGGCGTATAAGACGACTTTTTGACCCTTGAAAATCTTCTCAAAAGTCGGGGGTCGTCTTATACGCCGGTACACATGTTAGGGGGGCTGCGGCATTAAGTACAGGGGTTTGCAGGGGCTGACGTCTCTTACCTGGATCCAGTCCCACGACGATCCGGTCCAGGAAGCGCGGCGTCTCCTTCAGTTCGGCCACTGGATGTTCGTGCGGCTGCGCGGCTCCGCCTCCTCACCGGTGATTGGCCGCCAGAACTGTAGCTCGGGAAAGGCACACAGGCGGCCAATCACCGGCGAGGGGGCGGAGCCGAGCGGCCCCGCGAAAATTGAGTGCCGGAGCAGCAGGTAAGTGCTCTGTGTAGAGGTGCTGCTGCAACCACATATGCTGGCTGCAGCAGCACCGTACTAGAACAGGGTCAGCAAGTGTCAGTGGGAGGAATAGTGCCCCATCATTGGTGTCACTGATACCAATGATGGGGCACTATTCCTCCCACTGATACCAACGATGGGGCACTATTCCTCCCCCCCACTGACACCAACGATGGGGCACTATTCCCCCCCCCCACTGACACCAACGATGGGGCACTATTCCACCCCCCACTGACACCAATGATGGGGCACTATTCCACCCCTCACTGACACCAATGATGGGACACCATTCCTCCCACTGACACCAATGATGGGGCATTATTCCTGCCACTGATACCAATGATGGGGCACCTATTCCCCCCACTGATACCAATGATGGGGCACTATTCCTCCCACTGATGCCAATGATGGGGCACCATTCCTGCCACTGATACCAATGAAGGGGCACCTATTCCCCCCACTGATACCAATGATGGGGCACTATTCCTCCCACTGATACCAATGATGGGGCACTATTCCTCCCACTGACATCAATGATGTGGCACTATTCCTCCCACTGGTGTGCATTGGAAGAGGGGTAGTCTTATACGGCGAGTATAGCCCAAACACTACATTTTAGCAGGAAAAGTAGGGGGGTCGTCTTATACGCCCAGTCGTCTTATACGCCGGCAAATACGGTATATATATGTATATATACAGTCATGGCCGAAATTGTTGGCACCCTTGATATTTCTCCAGGAAATCATGTATTTCTCACGAAACGTATTGCATTAACACATGTTTTGCTATACACATGTTTATTCCCTTTGTGTGTATTGGGACAAAACAAAAAAAGGGAGGAAAGAAAGCAAATTCGACATAATGTCACACAAACCTCCAAAAATGGGCTGGACAAAAGTATTGGCACCCTTTCACAACTGCGGATAAATAAGAATGTTACAAGCATGTGATGCTCCTGTAAACTCACCTGGGGCAAGTAACAGGTGTGGGCAATATAGAAATCACACCTGAAAGCAGATAAAAAGGAGAGACGTTCACTTAACCTTTGCATTGTGTGTCTGTCTGTGCCACACTAAGCATGGACAACAGAAAGAGGAGACGAGAACTGTCTGAGGACCTGAGAACCAAAATTGTGGCAAAATATCAACAATCTCAAGGTTACAAGTCCATCTCCAGAGAACTAGATTTGCCTTTGTCCACAGTGCGCAACATTATCAAGAAGTTTGCAACCCATGGCACTGTAGCTAATCTCCCTGGTCGTGGACGGATGAGGAAAATTGATGAAAGATTGCAACGCAGAATAGTCCGGATGGTGGATAAGCAGCCCCAAACATGTTCCAAAGACATTCAAGCTGTCCTGCAGGCTCAGGGAGCATCAGTGTCAGCGCGAACTATCCGTCGACATTTAAATGAAATGAAACGCTATGGCAGGAGACCCAGGAGGACCCCACTGCTGACACAGAGACATAAAAAAGCAAGACTACAGTTTGCCAAAATGTACTTGAGTAAGCCAAAAGCCTTCTGGGAAAACGTCTTGTGGACAGATGAGACCAAGATAGAGCTTTTCGGTAAAGCACATCATTCTACTGTTTACCGAAAACGGAATGAGGCCTACAAAGAACAAAACACAGTACCTACGGTAAAATATGGTGGAGGTTCAATGATGTTTTGGGGTTGTTTTGCTGCCTCTGGCACTGGGTGCCTTGACTGTGTGCAAGGCATCATGAAATCTGAGGATTACCAAAGGATTTTGGGTCGCACTGTAGGGCCCAGTGTCAGAAAGCTGGGTTTGCGTCCAAGATCCTGGGTCTTCCAGCAGGACAATGACCCCAAACATACGTCAAAAAGCACTCAGAAATGGATGGCAAAGAAGCGCTGGAGAGTTCTGAAGTGGCCAGCAATGAGCCCAGATCTAAATCCCATTGAACACCTGTGGAGAGATCTTAAAATTGCTGTTGGGAAAAGGTGTCCTTCCAATAAGAGAGACCTGGAGCTGTTTGCAAAGGAAGAGTGGTCCAAAATTCCGGGTGAGAGGTGTCAGAAGCTTATTGATGGTTATAGGAAGCGACTGATTTCAGTTATGTTTTCCAAAGGGTGTGCAACCAAATATTAAGTTAAGGGTGCCAATACTTTTGTCCAGCCCATTTTTGGGGTTTTGTGTGACATTATGTCATATTTGCTTTTCTGCCTCTGTTTTATATTTGTTCCAATACATACAAAGGGAATAAACATGTGTATAGCAAAACATGTGTTAATGCAATACCTTTTTTGTGTGAAATACTTGATTTTCAGGAAAAATATCAAGGGTGCCAACAATTTCGGCCATGACTGTATATATATATATATATATATATATGTATATATATATATATATATATAATCTCATACCGTGCTTAGCATAAATAAGTACACCCCTTTTGAAAAGTAAGGTTTTAATCAATATCTCAATACAAAAACAATTTTCCAGAAGTTTGACAAAACTGGGTTTTGTATAACAGTTGTTTAGCCCATTACATGAAAGTAAAGTTGATAATATAATTTAGATTATAAAACCTTCAGTTTTAATTAGTTAATGCAAAAATAAATACACCCCACAACAAAAACTACTACATCTAGTATTTTGTATGACCTCCATGATTTGTAAGAACAGCACCAAGTCTTCTAGGTATGGAATTAACAGGTTGGCGACACATTTTCTTTTTCCATTCTTTTCCATTTTTCCATTCTTCAAGAATTACCTCTTTTAGAGCCTGGATGCTGGATGGATGCTCAACTTGTCTCTTCAGAATTTCCCATAGGTGTTCTATTGGGTTCAGATCAGGAGACATACTTGGCCACTGAATTACTTTCACCCCGTTCTTCTTTAGAAATGCAACATTGGCCTTAGATGTGTGTTTTGGGCTATTGTCATGTTGAAAAAGTGCACTATGACCAAGGGCACAGAGTGATGGTAGCATCTTCTCTTCAATATAGAGCAGTACATCTGTGAATTCATAGTATCATCAATGAAATGCAGCTCCCCAACACCAGCAGCACTCATGCAGCCTCACAAAAGGACACTGCCACCACAATGTTTCACTGTAGGCACCATGCATTTTTCTTTGTACCCCTCACCTTTGCAACACCATAACGTTTTGAAGCCATCGTTTCCAAAAACATGCAGGGGCCAACATGGCTGTAATCATCATGGCCCCTTTCAAGTGGTAAAACAATAAAGAGCTAAGAGTATACAGGTAAGTCTCAAAAAGGAGAGCATGTAATCTGGTACCTCAAATGCACAAGCGCACATCATGGTAGCAGTTGTATAGGTCGGGGCTTAAAACCTTTTTGGTTGTGCAAACTTGAGTATAAATATGAAGCTGTTTGACAAGACACCGAAAAAATATTGTAAGGTAATATCCATTTTTAATATGCGGGTTAAATGCATGTGGAGGAGAAGGGGCTTCTGAAATGGAAAACGCAGGAGTCCCAGTATGGATCTTACCATACACTAGCTCAAAAAGAAAATAAAAAAAGGGGAGAGAGAGCAGAAAGGTGTGGGGAGTCTTGCCACAGGGTGTTAGCATATGTCCTCCTGTCCTATCAGAAACAGGGAGGGAGAAATTTCAGGAGGAATGTGAAACTTGAGCGTGCAGGAATCATGGATGCAGTAAATGAGTTGCGAAGCGGGATACCGGTTGGTAATCCAGCCAAGGCTGCCAGACAGAGAAGTTGGTCATATTTGTCTCCCAGTATGGCGGTTAGCTTTTCGTTTATTAAAAAGCCTGAACTCTGGACTTGACCTCCTCAAATTGAAGACCCGGTGTCCTCCATGTGCATGCTATGGTCTGTTTTGTGGCCATAAAAGGTAAACCCAATTAAGGTGTGGGAGTGCCGGGGAGCCCCTACGATTTGTTGGAATAGGAGGGCCTCAACTGGATTTTTCCACAGATTGACTTGTGTAACTGAGTGGATCATATTATAGACATGTATCTATAGTCTCCGGGACACCAGACAAGACCACCATATGTGGTACAGAGAGCCCTCAGCCTTACAGCCTTACAGCCTCTGAAACAAAAAGCATCATAGCTGGAGATGTATTTTTCTATATGTGCGAGAGTAAAATACCAGCGGGAAAAGACCTTATAGGAATTTTCCAGGGCCTGTATGTTATGAGAGCATTTTGCAACTGATTGCCAAATTGGCACCCAGTCCTCGGGTGTCAAAGATTTCTGAAGGCCCTTCTCCCATTGAGCACAGCACGTGGGTAAGGATTCGGAAACATGGTTTTGGAGAGCTTTGTAAATAGAAGATAAAGCTCCTTTCGTATTAGCAGATGATTTGCATAAATATTCCTGGCTAAACCAGGACAGGGACATATAGTTTGAAGACAATAGTGTTCTCAGCTGGCAAAGTAGCGACTGAATATTGGCTTGGTAGAGAGAGTCATAAGTGCTGGTGAGCACTACTCCAAAGTATGGTTGTGTATGAGTTCATTGGAAAGAAAACTAAACCTGAATGCGAGCTTAGTTTGCAGAAGAGAAGGAGACATTTAGTGGCATGGATTATGTAGGGTTTACATGTAGGCCCGAAAGCGTCGAGAACCGCGCAAGAATTCTAATTTGGGGAGGGGTATATGTATTGAGGTCAAATATAGCAAAATATGTGTGAAAAGGGTGATTTTGTGCTTGATCCCAGCTATGTCTAAGCCTTTAATATCAGGGTGAGATTGGATTTGAGCGATAAGGGGCTCGAATGGTCATATAAAGAGAAGAGGAGAGAGAGGGTCCCTCCCCTTATGGGGAACAGGGTAGATTGTATACTGTGGCACCAGATCATGGCTAATTGAATGCTATATAAGGCAGAAATCCACTTCATAAAGTCATACCCCAGCGCTGTAGGGCCAGGTGTAAATAGGTCCATGATAATGTGTTCAGAACGCTTTATTCATGTCCAATGAGAGAAGCACCAATTTCTGGGAGCTACAGTGGGCTAAGCAAAAGTGTATAGCATATCTTAACGGCTGCTTGGCGGTGAGGCACGAATCCTACTTGGTCTTTATGGATTACCTTTTTTATTATGTGGGTCAATCTGGTTGCCAAAGTCTTTGTCAAAATCTTGATGTTTACGTTGAGTAGTGAAATAGGGCGGTAGTTGGCCCACATTTTTGCATGTTTACCAGGCTTAGGAAGCATCACTATATGTGCTTTAAGCATGTCAGATGTAAGTTGGCCCTCATGCTTAAGTTGATTAAAGGTCTGGGTTAGTATTCGGGTCACTATGTCGGCAAACTTTTTATAGAATGAAGCCATAAAACCATCCGGACCTGCACGTTTGTGAGTTTTCAGCTCCATAATTGTGCATCTAATCTCACCCTCCGTAAGGTCCGTGCCCAGAATCAACCGTTGGTCAGCTGTAATTTCCAGAAGAGGGGTTTGTCACAGGAATTCAAAGATCTTTTGAGTAGGAGCATCCCTCTTGCCTGCATATAATTGGCACGGTGAAATTTGAATTTGTCAACAATTTGACTTGAATTGGAGGTGCGTAAGTGTTTCTTGGTTTTTAAGGTGTAGAAATATTGCTTTGGGGAGAACGACTGAAGATGGTTAGCCAGCAAAGTGCCAGCTTTATTCCCGTTTGCGTAAAACTTTTGGCGGAACCAGCGAAAGTGGCGTTCTGCCTCGTCCGATAGTCAAAGATTAAGCTTTGTGCACAGTTGTTCAACACGACTCCTGTTGAGTGCCAATGGAGATTTTTGAAAAGCTGCGTCGTTGTCTTTAAGTCCTTCTCCAAGATTAGTTTTCGTTGTATGCGTTCCTTGCGGCGACATTAAAGACAATTGAGCGAAGTGGCCACGGATGACTACTTTTGTGAGCTTCCCATAAAGTTGTTGGTCACTAAAATATGGTCTATTCTAGAACGACTATTATGAGAATGAGAAAAGTAGGTGAAATCCTTAGAGGTAGGATTGAGCTCCCGCCAGTCATCTACCAGGTCATTGGATTTAAGCGCATTCACAAAGTCCGAAGATGACGCCGAGGCGGGCAAAGCGTTAGGAGGTAACCTGTCCAAATTTGGATTCAGGATCATATTGGAGTCACCGCAAAGCAGCAGATGGCCCTTTTGATGGGATTGCAGTACAGTTAAGAGATGGGAGAAAAAGCACATTTGTCTTTGCTTCGGAGCATAATGAGTACAGAAAGGGTCCCTACTATGATGAGATATCGACCTTGGAGGTCCGCTATGACCTGATGGTCCAAGAAGGGTACTTCATTGCGGATTGATATGAGGACTCCTTTCTTTTTAACTGGAGCTGTTGCGTGGTAAATGCATTAGTATCTACCATCAAAAAAACCTGGATTATGCCCAGAGGACAGGTGGGTTTCCTGGCCAAATCAGCCCTTTGAGCCTGAAGATATTTAAAGACCTTAGCTCTCTTCTGGGGTGAATTGAGACCCTGCACATTCAAAGTAAGCCAGTTAAACGCCATTTTGTTGGCATGAATAGATTAGACCTCAGGGATCTCTCAAGGACTGTTCGACACCACCCCCATGGCAAAGGGGGGAAGGGAGAAAAATGAAAAAGGGTAAGGGAGAATATCCAGGAAAGCAGGAAAAGAGTAAAGATGAGAAGAGATGAGAAAAAAAGATTAGCGACCAAGATAGGCTGTGAATCTCAATCCCTAGAAGCCTTAGTGGCAGCCAAGTACAAACTGTACGCATGAAGTGCATCGCAGTGAGCCCTACACCACTAGTGTTTCGCAGACTTGGGAGAAGGGTCAGAAGGTAAGTTTGTTGTGTACAGTATAGTTTTCTTTTCTTACACAGGGGAGATTAACGTGTCCCTGAATGATAATGTACATTTCAAGGCACTGGGCTTTCTCACATTCATATACAAGGATGTAGGTGGTGAAAAGTCACTAAACTTATGTTTTTGTAGTATTCTATATAGGGTGGTTTCTATATCTGGTTACTATATTTCCACCATAGATCAGACCTAGTCATTCCATGTAGGGTCTGTTGGGGCTAGTCTTTTTTCCACTTTGCTGTCAGGTCTTTACCTACAGCGTTCTTCAATTACCCTGGCTCTTCTGCTACCCCACCGTGGCTGAGCCGCATTTCCACCAAACTGGCCTTCCTTCCCCCAGAGCTCACCTCCTGATGTGCATACAGTGTGGGAGGCAGATCGGTCAATGGAGCCCCCGCCACCATGTAGCCTGCACCTGATGGAGCAGACGGACTGAGATTACTCTAAGTGGGAACTATATGTGGTGGAGGACAGAGCAGGGAGCTGCCTGCGCTGTATGTTTGTCCTTTGTGCCCCAAGGGAGCTGTTACACTCTTCTCCTACGGGAACACAGTGGCCCTGGGCTCCTGCATCAACTTCAACGTACACTCGCTAAGACTACACCAGGTGTGTGTGTATGTGTATATACTGTGTAAGTGGACCTAGGTGTATAAGGGGGGTTGGGGGTGGGGGGCAGAGGGAGGACAGGATAAGTGTGTATACAGAGGAGGAGGGGGGCAGGATGTATATACGGGGAGGGACCAGACCCAGTGTGTATAAAGAGGAGGGGGGAGGATGTACAATGGGGGAACCAGAGTGTATATGGGGGGGGGCAAGGCTCAACAAATCCCAGGCACCAGGTTGCCATGGCGACCAGAAACCACATCCTAGCTCTTGGGCATCCACCAGCCCACTCACCATCAACACCTGAAGGAAGCCACTCTCATTGCCCGATGCCTCAGACATGCAGCTCCAGGCGCTGGGCAGCCGATCCAGCTGCAATATGAAAAAAAAAAATACCCACAGCAGAGCTAAAGTTTCTCTCTTCCTCTCCACACACCAGCACCCATGCACCTCCCCCAGCAGACCTGTCATCACATTGCCAAAAGGCTCCCCCTTGGCACCAGCCAATCCATGCACACCTTGGCCCACCTCTCCTTCTTCCCCACCAGTTTTCATACAAGCACGGAAGGCCAGCCCACACAGCATATCACAACACACACACATCAAAAACCTCAGCCCAAACTATCCATCCCACCCTGCAGCATGCCCAACTCCAGTCCCCTCCATGTGTAAATTCGAGATCTTCCATCTCTGTTTTTGAAAATAAAGCCCTGTTAGTCAAAAAAACAAAAAAAAAACTGGCTCCTATCTTTTTTAGCTGGCTCCTAGATTCAAAGCAAATTTGAGCTAAACTCTGATCTCGTGAGTCACAATCAGTTTTTTGCCCCTTAATTTCCTACAGCTTCTGTTCCATTGATACCGTTAGTGGAAGTGTACCCCATCTCGTTTGGATCAATTGGTATAAGGGGAGGTTTGATCTGTGGACCTGTTTATGTTAGAGACTTAGGGCCTTGTTTAATCTTTTTGTAGTCGTCATCATGTGAGGATTTTTCTCACTCTACTGGATAGTAGACCTTCCCTCTTCTCAGACATGGTTTCTCTCCATGATGAAGGGGGCGGTCGCCTCATATCGGATTGCGCAGTTCTGAGTTGATGGCCTTCACCGTTTAGGGACTTTTTCTTGTTTTTATTCATAGACAAGGTTGTTTTGAGGCTAGGGCCTTTTTTTCTTTCTAAGATGTTTCCTTCATCTTAACTAGGATTTTGTTCTAACTTTTCCCTGTCCTGTTCTTGTACATTCTCTGGAGCTTCTTTCAGTTATCTGGAAGTGGGATGCGCTTTTTGTAGTTCCACCTCAGCTGTCATTCCTTCTTAGGAATGAAGGCTTCTAGTTGCTCTCTGATCCCTTTGTGTTCTTCTTGTCCAGATGTTATTTCTGCCTATTGTTGTCTGTTGTGTTGCCCGCCCCTCACTTGAATGAACACTGTAGTCATAAGCACAAAGGCACATCCCAAGGGAGATAATGAAAACTGTCATCAGTGATATGAAACCACTACTGCCATAGTAAATCACATAAGTGAATCCAGGGAGTAGTGTACAGCAGTACTAGACACAGGTCCCTCCCCATTATTCTTTATGATCTCCTTATTGCTTGATACAAAACTAAGGCTACTTGGGAGTGGGAGGGGTTACATGGGGATGTCCCTGAAGCATTTCACTTTTTGACAGTGTGCAGTCACTTGAAGGCGGCAGCATACAGTCATGGCCAAAAATATTGGCACCCCTGCATTTCTGTTAGATAATGTACCACTTTGCCCATAAAAGTTGTTGCAATTACAAATGTTTAGGCATTCTCATAATTATTTCTTTTGTTTGTATTGATATGACCTAAAATGTGGAGGAACAAAAAGCTAAATGTGATTAATTTCAAAACCTCAAAAATGGACTGGACAAAATTATTGGCACCTTCTCAAAAATGTAAGAAATATTGCATTCCAAGTTTGTGATGCTCCTATAATTTGTAATTAAACTCACCTGTATCAATTAACAGGTGCTGACAATATAGAAATCACACCGACAACCAGTTAAAATTGTGAAAAATTGATTCATCTTTTCTGTTGTGTGTCTTTGTGTGCCATATGGAGCACGGAGAAGAAGAGCAGGATTTGAAGATAAAAATTGTGGAAAAGCATGGACAATCTCAAGGTTACAAGTCCATCTCCAAAGACCTTAATATTCCTGTGTCCACTGTGTGAAACCATGTCAAGACGTTTACAGCCCATGGCACTGTTGCTAATCTCCCAGGACGTGGACGAAAAAAAAAATTGATCAAAGACTACTATGAAGGATTGTTCGAATGGTGGATAAAGAACCTCGATCAACTTCCTGACAAATTCAAGCTGACCTTCAGGCTCAGGGTACAACTATGTCAGCTCGCACTATACGTCGCCATCTGAATGAAAAGGGACGCTATGGTAGGAGACCCAGGAGGACCCCACTGCTGACACAGTAACATAAAAAAGCCAGATTGGAGTTTGCCAAAATTTACCTGAGGAAGCCAAAATCCTTTTGGGAGAATGTGCTGTGGACAGACGAAACAAAATTCTAGCTTTCTGGTAAAGCCCATCATTTTATTTTCAGAAAAGGCAATGAGGCCTTTAACCACCTCCCGCCCGCCATATAGTTCAATGACGGGCGCGAGGTGGTTCTCTCGTTCTGATAGGCCGTCTTTTGACAGCCTTCCATTCTCACCGCGCATGCGCCACCCAGGGAGCGTGTGGCGATCGGCGGTGCTCTGTGTCCCTCGGACACAGCGGATCACCGATCCACGGAAAGAGCCGAAGATGTCGGTTCGGTCATGTGATCAGCTGTGTCCAATCACAGCTGATCACATGTAAACGGGGAAATGTCGGTTATCGGCATTTCTCTCCCCTCGAGCTGTCATATTGACAGCTCGAGAGGAGAGCCGGTAATCGGCATTCCGCGGAGGGAACATGTACACTGATCATCAGGGCACTGATGATCAGTGTGCCCTGATAATCAGTGTGGCCCCAGAAGTGCTACTTGTCAGTGTCCATCAGTGCCAGCTGTCAGTGCTGAACAGTGCCACGTGCCAGTGCCACATCAATGCCACCTATCAGTGCACATCAATGCCACATATCAGTGCCCATCTAAGCTGCCCTTCAGTGTCACCCATCGGTGCCACCTATCAGTGCTTCCAATGAGTGCCGCCTATCAGTGCCAGTCAGTCCTGCCTATCAGTGCCGCTTAACAGTGCCAGTCAGTGCCACCTAACAGTGTCAGTCAGTGGCACCTAACAGTGCCAGTCAGTGCCGCCTATCAGTGATGCCTGTCAATGCCCATCAGTGCCACCTATCAGTGTCCATCAGTGCATCTTATCAGTGCCCATCACTACAGCCTCATTAGCGCACATCAGTGAAGGAGAAAAATCCCTTATTTACAAAATTTTATAACAAAAACTAAGAAAAAGCTATTTTTTTTTCAAAATTTTCAGTGGTGTTTGGTTTGTTTAAGAAAAAATAAAAAACCCAGAAGTGATTAAATACCACCAAAATAAATCTCTATCTGTCACATAAAAATGGTACAAATTTCATATGGGTACAGTGTTGCATGACCGCGCAATTGTCATTCAAAGTGTGACAGTGCTGAGAGCTGGAAATTGGCCTGGGCAGAAAGGGGGTATAAGTGCCCTGTAGGTAAGCGGTTAAAAAAAAGAATACAGTTCCTACAGTCAAACATGGTGGAGGTTCACTGATGTTTTGGGGTTACTTTGCTGCTTCAGGTACTGGTTGTCTTGACCGTGTGCATGGCTTTATGAAATCTAAAGACTACCAAAGAATTCTGGGGTGCAATGTAGGGCCCAGTGTCAGAAAGTTAAATCTCCATCATAGGTCATGGGTCTTATAGCAGGACAATGACCCAAAACACATGTCAAAAAGCACTGAGAAATCGTTTCAGACAAAGAGCTGAAGAGTACTGAACCAACCAGCAATGAGTCCAGATCTCAATCCCCTAGAGCACCTGTGAAGAGATCTGAAAACTGCAGTTGGGAAAAGGAACCCTTCCAATCTGAGAGACCTGGAACAGTTGGAGAAAGAAGAGTGGTCCACAATTCTAGTATAGAGTAGTAAGAAACTCATTGATGGCTATAGGAAGTGACTGATTTCAGTTAATTTTTCAGGGGTGTGCTACCAAATATTATATGGAGGGTGGCAATAATTTTGTTTTGCATGGAATGTGTCAGCTTTGGCTTTGTTTCTCCACTTCTTTGTGTCGTACCAATACAAACAAAAGAAATACACATGAGAATGCCTAAACATTTGTAATTGCAACAGGTTTCTGGGCGAAGTGGTGCATTTTCTGACAGAATTGCAGGTTTGCCCATATTTTTGGTCATGACTGTATAACCCAGGGCTAATGAATACTGTGTCCTGCACTGTACAATGAGAAACAGATCTTACTGGTAAGTCTTTAACTATTATTCTTTTAATTCAGGGTGATTCCACACTTCAGCTTGTGTGTAGTGCATGTTGTGATGTAGGATAAAAAAAACCCAGTACTAGCTCTGCACTTGATGTTTGCTTATGCAGGTTAAACATCAGGGCTGTATCACTTGGAATAAAAAGGACAGTTCTCTCCTGAGTCATTAGGCTGACACATTTAGGTCTGTTGCAGCAATGCAGTAGTAAACCAGCTATCTGTAACTTTAGAGTACCAGACTTTGCTTTTGCCCCCTCCTGGCTGTAAAAGGGTAAATATGAAATTATGTATGTGTGTGAGACCAGCTTTTTCTACGCGTGTGTTTAGACACAAGAGTTTGTCAGCAGGTTTCAGCTAATTATTTTGGCTGTAACCTGCTGATCAGCTGTGTCCAATCACAGCACAGAGTTCTGTGTTTACAAACACTTCTCCATGAAAAGCAGGAAGACAAAACTGCCATATCTGTGAATAGAAGCAGCACACATTACACTTGTTGGACACACAGTTAACTCCTTGATGTTAACCTCTTCTCGGCCAGTGTCCTGCCCTTCTGGAGTCTCGCGTTAGAGGTCTGGAGGAGAAAGGGTCAACACTGGGCAGAGCTATCAACCCTGAAAGGGGTCTTCTGCTCTCTGAGCAGGTAGCTAATGGTATTGATGTTGAGGGCGGGTGGGCTAATCAGGATTATTAGGTAGGAAGATGGGTTACTGTAACGAGAGGGAGTGGTAGGGGCTCACAGAAAAGGAAGGCTGGCCCTGGGTTTGAGCACCCAAACAGATTTGCCAAGTTGGGTGAAGATGTGGGTGTGGCAAGCTCAGGGGTGGCAGCCCTGGATGTCACTGCTATCCCTAACAGCCGGGATGGCAGACCATCTGGGAGAGGTGGTGAGGGTAGTGCAGGAAGGCCTAGACAGCTGGTGGTAGTAGGGGATTCTAGAATAATCAGTCACCCGAATGGTTTGCTGTCTCCCTGGTGCCAGGGTTCAGCATATGGTGGACCGGGTTGATAAATTACTGGGAGGGGCTGGGCATGACCCAGCTGTCTTAGTTCATGTTGGAACCACTGACAGAATACATGGAAGGTGGAGGCTCCTTAAGAATCAATTTAAAGAACTAGGCTGCAAGTTGAAGGGAAGGACCTCCAAGGTGATATTCTCTGAAATATTGCCTGTGCAATGCGCAACTCAGGAAAGACAGGGGAAGATTAGAGAACTCAATGCATAGCTGAAGACCTGGTGTAAGAGAGAAGGAATTGGGTTTCTAGAGCACTGGGCTGACTTTTCATTGGGGAGCAACCTATATGCTAGAGATGGTCTGCACCTAAATGGAAGGGGGTCTGCTGTGCTGGGGGAGAGGTTTATGGGAAGGCTTGAGGTGTATTTAAACTAGGATCGAGGGGGGAGGGAGAATTAGATTATAATGGGGTAGACAGATCAGACAGGGGTCAGTACTTATTGGTGGGTGGAATCGGGAAAGATGGGGGAAGGCTATGGCAGATGATAAGAAGGTTCCCATGTTAAAATTAACCAGTGGAATTGGTACCATTTGTATGAAAATAAAAAAATATGCAAAATACGTGTGAACAAGGTGTCAATCGCTTAAAGTGTTTGTTCACCAATGCCAGAAGTCTGCCAAGCAAAATAGGCGAGTTGAAAGCTTTGTTGCATGAAGAGAGCTATGATTTAATTGGTATTGCTGAATCTTGGCTTCATTCTTCGCATGACTGGGCCATTAATATTCCTGGCTATCTTCTCTTTCGGAGAGACAAAGGTGGTGGTGTATGTCTCTATGTGAGAAATGATCTCAGAGCAAGTGTGAAAGAGGACCTAGTTGATGGAGAGTGTTATGAGGCTGAAGTATTATGGGTGGAGCTGCATATGGGGGTGCGTACTACAAAGGTAATCACTGGAGTATGTTATAAGCCTCCCAGTGTTAATGAGGAGGTGGAAACTCAGCTCCTTGCACAGATCGAAAGGGCTGGGACAGTGATAATAATGGGGGATTTTAACTACCCGGAAATTGACTGGAGTAATGGTACTGCAGGAACAGTTAAAGGGCAAAAATTTTAAACCTTCTACAATTTTATGGTACAGTTCATAGAAGCCCCTACTAGGAATGATGCTCTGCTGGACCTGGTAATCTCAAACCATGCAGAGCTTATTACGAATGTCCATATAAAAGAACATCTGGGTAGCAGTGACCATAACATGATTTCATTTATTGTTAGCTGTAAACAGCAAGCACATACGGGAAAAATAAAAGCGCTCAATTTCAAGAGAGCTAATTTTCCAAGGCCGAGAGCTGCTCTCCAAGACTTAGACTGGGAGGGAATATTGGCATTGATGAACACAACCCAGAAATGGGAGTTCTTCAAAAAGACTATGTGAACACACTGCAAAATATATTCCCATGGGCAACAAGTTTAAAAGGCTAAAAATCAAACCTATGTGGTTTACAGCCAAAGTTAAAAAGGCTATAGATAATAAGAAAAGAGCTTTTATTCAATATAAAAATGAAGGAACACGATCATCGTTTAAACATTACAAAGAATATAACAGAATATGCAAAAGGGAAATAAAGGCTGCTAAAATTGAAAACGAACGACAGATTGCAAAAGATAGCAGGACCAACTCCAAGAAATTCTTCAAATATATTATTGTTATAAAGGTTCGGTCCAAGCATGTAGGCCCTTTACAAAATAATCTAGAGTGGGTGATTGGGGACAACGAGAAGGCAAATTTATTTAATACCTTCTTCAGCTCTGTGTATACAAAGGAGCATGGGGCTCCAGATGATCTACATTGGCTCACAATTGATATGATCCAAAAATATTTAGACAGAATAAAAGGGAATAAAGCACCTGGACCGGATGGCATACACCCACGGGTCCTTAAAGAATTGAGCTCTGTCATTTCAAAGCCATTGTTTCTAATTTTTAGGGACTCTTTAATGACTGGCATAGTACCACTGGATTGGCGTAAGGCCAATGTTTAAAAAGGGGTCAAAATCTTTGCCAAGTAATTACAGACCTGTTAGTTTAACTTCTATAGTTGGGAAGATACTGGAGAGTTTAATAAAAGACCACATAGATGAGTTCTTGCTGGAAAAAAATATTTTAAGCAACAGACAGCATGGATTAATGAAAGATAGAAGTTGTCAAAGAAATCTGATTTCATTTTATCACGGGGTGAGCAAAACCTTGGACAGAGGGGTGGTGGTGGACGTGGTATACTTGGATTTAGCAAAAGAGTTTGACACAGTTCCTCACGCACGGCTAATATGTAAGGTAAAGTCTACGGGTTGGGAAAAATCAGAAAACTGGCTAAAAGATCGTATTCAGAGAGTAGTGGTTAATGATTCATACTCTGAATGGTCTAGGGTCATCAGTGGTATACCCCAAGGTTCAGTGTTGGGACCCTTTCTTTTTAATATATTTATAAACAATATAGGGTCTGGGATTAAAAATCCCATTTCAGTCTTTGCAGATGACACCAAGCTGTGCAGTGGAATAACGTCCTTACAGGATGTCTCCAACTTACAAGCCAACCTCAATGCACTGTTTAATTGGGCAACTATGTGGCAAATGAGGTTTAATGTTGATAAATGTAAGGTTATGCACTTGGGGGCTAAGAATATGCATGCATCATACATACTAGGGGGGGTAGAACTGGGGGAATCAATGGTGGAGAAGGATCTGGGAGTTCTGGTAGATCACAAGATTAATAATGGCATGCAATGCCAAGCTGCGATTTCTAAAGCAAGCAAAATCCTCTCTTGTATTAAAAGAGGTATAGACTCCAGAGAGAGACATATAATTTTACTCCTGTACAAATCATTAGTAAAACCTCGTCTGGAATATGCAGTTCAGTTTTGGGCACCAATTCTCAAAAAGAACATTGGGGAACTAGAGAAAGTACAGAGAAGGGCAACTACACTGATATGAGGCATGGAGGAGGTCAGCTATGAGGAAAGATTAGAGGAACTGAATTTATTCTCTCTTGAGAAGAGGAGATTAAGGGGGGATATGATCAACATGTATAAATACATCAGTGGTTCATATAGTGAACTCTGTGTAGAACTAGTTACCCTGAGGTCAACACAGAGGATAAGGGGGCACTCTTTACGTCTGGAGGAAAAGTAATTTAGTCTCCAAGCACGGAAAGGTTTCTTCACAGTGAGAGCTGTGAAAATGTGGAATAGACTCCCTCAAGAGTTGGTTCTGGCCAGTTCAGTGGATTGCTTCAAAAAAGGCCTGGATTCTTTCTTGGATACACAGAATATAACTGGATATTAACATTTATAGGTAAAGTTGATCCAGGGAATATCCGATTCCCTCTCGGGGGATC
Source organism: Staurois parvus (assembly GCF_062004578.1). Classification (NCBI taxonomy): domain Eukaryota; kingdom Metazoa; phylum Chordata; class Amphibia; order Anura; family Ranidae; genus Staurois; species Staurois parvus. Next base: position 4,295,527 of record NW_028318057.1, read on the forward strand.
AGGGAGGAATTTTTTTCCCAGCAGGTGCAAATTGGATACTGCTTTGCTGGGTTTTATTTTGCCTTCCTCTGGATCAACTGTGGGTATAGGATTATAACTTTTTTTCTTTTCTATGGCTGAACTGGATGGACTTTTGTCTTTTTTCAGCCAGACTAATTATATAACTATGTCCTTAGTACAGTGTACTAAGTCTATAGCTGGTTAAATTCCAGTATATGTATACCATAGTTTGTAGATGCTATAACACAAACCAAATTTATATACACTTTTTTTTATCATACCAAAGACATGTAGCAGAATACATTTTGCCCTACATTTATGAAGAAATTTAGATTTTTTTTTTTACTTGAAGTTGTTTTATAACAGAAAGTAGAAAATATATTTATTTTTTTCAAAATGTTTGGTCTTTTTTAGTTATAAAAAGTAAAAAAAAAAAACAGCGGTGATCAAATAACACCAGAAGAAAGCTGTTTGAAAAGATATAAATTTCATTTGGCTACAGTGCTACATGATCGAGCAATTGCCAGTTAAAGTAGCACAGTGCTAAACAGCAAAAAAAAATGGCTTGGTCATGAAGGGGGTAAAATCTTCCAGAGGTCAAGTGGTTAAAAAAAAATGCCACACACCAGTGCAGATTATTCAGTATATAAGAAGAGAACCTTCCTTGAAAACCAGATATCAAAACAGTAGATACAACTATAGGCATCCAAAGGTATTACTGACAAAAATAAAATAAAAGGATTCCTTGCATCAATCATTTTCTTTAATTTAATATATAGTTACTTTGCTAGTTGCAGACAAAGTTGGATCCCTTTACTGGAGGGACTATAATTCGTGTGTGCTTCCCTTTACTACCCAGATCTGCTTCCAGACCTCCTCAAGTTTAAATTTACACACGGCTATCAATGGTTTACTGCCCCATGTGGCAGCACTGACACCTAGTGATTGATTGAGTTGTGGGTAGAGAGGAGTGTTCAGATGTGCCCCTATATCTGAAAGTATTGGTTATTTCTAAGGTAGTGTGATGGCAGAAAGGAGAAGCGTGAGGAAGGTAGAAAGAGAATTAAAGTGGAGCTCCACCCAAAACTGGAAGTTCTGCTTTAATGCAATGTCCCCTGTTCCCCGTTAAGGATTGGCACTTTTGGGGGGGAAAGCAGGTACCGGAATTTAACAGGTGCCCGTTCCCCCTTCCTCTGCGATGCGGAAGTTGTCCAATCTCCCCCCCCCCCCCCCCGTAGTCTTTTGGGACATGTGACAGGTCCCAGAAGACTACGGAACCATTCACAAATCAGCGCTACTCGCACATGCGCAGTGGGCACCTGGCTGTTCAGCTGCAAGCTGTTGCGGCCGGGTGCCCACACTAAAGATGCCGGCGCCAGGGAGAGAAGACGGCCGGTGAAACCAGCCATGGTGAGTACACAGCTGGATAGTGGGACAGGTAAGTGTTTTGTAGCTGCTGACTTTTTTTTAATTAGCTGGAACTCTGCTTTAAGCTCATTAAAAAAAAGAAGAAAAATTACTGGTATTTCATGTAAATTGAGCCTCGTTTTTTGCAAAGTATTGTCAAAAGTACAGGTTTATTTTAAAAACATGTTTTTAAAGTAGCAATTTTGGTTTTGTTTAAAAAAAAATATGTTGTCATTCATTGGTTTTTCTGTTGGATTGTAAAAAGAATATTCAAAGTTTTGGATTTATTGAATATCTAACTGAAGTAAATTGTGTTTTCTTTGTCTCCGTGGAGTTTTAAAGTTGTTTACATCATTCTGTGATGCTGGTTTGTCTGTCATTTCCTGACAAAGAACCTGTTCTTTTTGTTTGTTCTGCTTTTTAACTACCAGTGATGACTGCACATAATTGTGTGAGTTTTGTCCTCAGCACTACTATAAACAGTAAAACTGACCACACACTATTAAGCAGGACATAGATGATCGATTTTTTTTTTCCTTCCTCCATGGGTGAAAGAAAAACGCTTGATTCTTCCAACACAGTCAGTGTTGATAGGTAAATCCTTAGCTCAGCGCTACCGTGTTCTTTCAAAGGGATCATTGGATTTACATGGGTAAAACCAGCCTGCCCGTAGATCCATAGATGGATTGAATCTCGGCCGGTTCATCAGGAACTCAATCCATCTATGTGGCTAGCTCTAGACTTTTTATTGTTCAGCCGACAGGTTGAATGAGCAAAATCTAGTGGATTCTTCCATCTATTTTATATTGCATGGGAGGATGAATCTCCTGCTGCAACTATCTAATTGGATGCAGCCGCTGTTTTTTCAAAATATTTCCAGACAGCTTCTTTGACTTTTTTAATCTAAGGTTGTTGGGTGGGAGGGCAGTGAAAGAACCATCCACAGAGTGAGTTTTGGCTGTTTCATTAACCTCCCTGGTGGTATTCACGAGTGTAGCTCGGGGTAAGGTTTCAGCACCACAAGCGGTAACCCCGAGCTACACTCGGGAATACCCTGCAGCGTTGCTCCGGAATCTCTTCTTCACTTACCTTGTCCTTCGCTCCCGCAATGTCCCTCCTGCAGTGTGCCCTGCAATGTCCTCCGGCCGATGCCGGCATCTGTCTTCCGGGTTCCGTTCCCTGCAATGTCAGGACGTACGGGGACGGAACGGTGGGAAATTTAAAAATGTCAAAAAGTGACATTCACTAAATACACTAAAATCACATAGTAAAACATTACTGTACCAAACCATTTCACACACATTTTGTCCCGAGTGCTTTGTCCTGGGCCCTACCTGCATTTTTACTGTTCTTTCTGCCTGGAAACTGAGAAATGTCCATGGCATCCAAAAAGCATCCCTTTAGATCAAAAGCGGTTTTAGACCAGCTAGAGAACGATAGTAAATAAGAACCACTTGCAGAATTGAGTGATAATGATTTGTGGGGAAATTCGTCATCAGACACGGAAAACGATTTTGCGACTTTGCTCAGTGATATGCGAATTTGGCGCTATATTTCAAATTTCATTGTTTTTGGTTTGATTATATTATTGAATTAAATGTATTATTATAATATTTTTTATGATTATTTAATAAATTATAATCTATGATTTCGTGTTTCAAATTTAAACATACCCGGGATGTTTACTAGACTCTTGTTCGGACAGATTTCAGTGAGTTATTCCTAAAAATTACAGGCCTACAATAAAAAAAACTACATATTTCCATACAAAAAAATGTACCACTTTGAGCACAGAAATATGGACATAATCAGACCGCTAGGGAGGTTACGGAACTGTAAGAATCTTGCATAGTGAATACCAAGCATAAACTTCATGTTACACACAGTTTTTGGAACCTTTCAAATATGATGATAAAGTAAATTACTAATATTTTGTCTTTCAGGTGCCGGGGAATCTGGTAAAAGCACAATTGTGAAGCAGATGAAGTAAGTTTAGGGTATGCTATTGAGTGCCTGTATGACATGGATTACTAGTTTATATGCTTTGGTCCATAAAAGCTTCCTCATCTGCAGCCTCAGTAGCTCTGCTGCCCAGACTTGAACCTGTGCTGTGTTTCAAGCCAATTATATGCACTTCTGATTTTGTGTCCGTTTGTGCACGGTTAATTATTTATTATAGGTACTACAATCTAAGGTCCCTAACTCACATTCATACATACACATACTAGGGCCAATTTAGACAGGATCCAATTAACCTACTAGCATGTCTTTGGAGTACCTGGAGGAAACCCACGCAGGCACAGGGAGAACATACAAACTCCAGGCAGGTAGTGCTGTGGCTGGGACTTGAACTGTGGACCCTAGTACTGCCAGGTGGAAGTGCTAACTATTTAGCCACTGTGCTGCCCCTTGGAACTATCTGCTGCTTCATTCAGTATGCTCCTTGGTGCCCTCTATGGCAGAACCTAGTTCTGACCCTACGGGGCTTTTATGTCCCAGAGTTTTCCCTATTATTATCTCTGATTCACAGTCTTCACAGCTGCCTCCTGTAGGGTTTGTAATTGATCAGGTTCCCGATGACTCAGATATATAAACATATATTGTTTTCAGTCTGATTGACTTTGTACATGCTATGCTATTCATCTATTAAATTAACCTGCTGTACTGGGTATAGAGTCTTTTAGAGTTCATGCTTCTGAAAATATCTTCCCTATATCCTCTATATTTGGGAAGTTTCCATGGAAACTGGGAATTTCCAATGAAATGATGGCCTCCTCCTGATAATTCAGTTGATGGAATTCCTTGACAAATAGTCTCTACTTCGTGTGCCCCTTCCAGCTTTTCACCTTAACGTGCATCTCCCCATACTGGTTGATGTACCTTTTACATTTAAAAGAAAAGTGTTGGAAACTTTTTTTTTTCTTTTTAAATCATACTTATGTAGGTGAATGCAGCATCGGTCTGATAGCGCATATTTCTCCTGCCATCTCCAAAGGTGAGAACTCAGCAATCACATGACCGCTGCGTTCTCACCGCCACTGTGAGCAGATAACATAACTGCTAGTCATCACTGACTGAAATATTCGAATAGGAAAAAATGTGCATGATCAGAAGCAAATAATGACCCAGAAGAAGGTGGCAGTAAACATAGAGATTGCACACAAGAAAGAATGTTTGCCTTTGTCATTCGAGAATTTTTTGTACAAGTCATTACAATTGTTGTTTACATCATGGTATGCACCTTCGTGGAAAATTGGACAATCATTCGTCCAATTTTCCCATAGTGTGTACCCCACGTACGACTTTACCCCTACTATAACTAGGGTTTTCTCGTTTGCTGTCTCTATTGGTCCCCAATGACACCCCTCTTTACAGTTTAGGCTTCTCTCTATTGCTATCACTCTGGGCATTTTACTCAGTTAACCATTTTTTTTTCTGTCTCACATTTTGGGTTTCTGTACCTTTAAAGAGTTGCTAAGCCCACAACAGTAAAATAAATCTGTATATGCAGTAAAACATACTTGTTATACTCGCTGTGGAACCTAAGGGGTTAATCCTCTGCATTGTGTAAAAACACTGTTTGATCCTGACTTCTCTGATCCTCCCCTTCTTCCAGTGTCTCCCTCTTATCTTTTGATAAGACATATTGTGTGGAGATACTGCACATGCTCAGTTTGGTGTGTATTGCTAGAGTGTTGTTTTTTTGTTTTGTTTTTTCTTGGGAGAGTGCATGTGATCAGCACAGGGCCAATTGGCATTGCCCAGACAGAGGTCAGGGGTTCTGCATTCTTCTAAAGAAAACACACGCTTTAGCCAGTGCTCTGCTGAACAGTTAAGTCCCAAGACTGCTTTAACTGCTGATGAGAAAAGGTATTTAGCAGTTTAGATTTACTAAAATAATTGCATTTCCATGCAGTGTGTGCTGTGGGAGACCAGATAGATTTAATGCAGGGTCCTGGGTTTAGTAACAATATGTTCAGAAATATCCTATAAATGCATATAACCACAAGTATGTAATGGAGTGTGGAAATGCAACCTTCGCAGCCAGCTTATGTAGCACAAACAGTCCGTGGTACTCACACAGGGTTTTCCAGGTTTCAGCAAATAATTACTGCTATCGTTGTTAGATTGGTATTGTGATGTGTAGGGCAGTACTTATGTCTGTATTTATCTGTATAAGATGAAAAAAGTTACTCGTGTAATGCTTATGTTTTTAGGATTATCCACGAAGATGGTTACTCAGAGGAAGAATGCAGGCAATACAAAGTGGTTGTTTACAGTAACACCATTCAATCCATAATAGCCATAGTGCGAGCCATGGGGAGGTTGAAGATTGATTTTGGAGATGTTGCTAGAATTGTGAGAGTCAAGTTTTTATCATGTATTTTTTCCTTCTCTGTCATTGTTGCGTTACATAAAGCACAAGCCGTTATTTTTTATTTTGCTTATTTTTCAGGATGATGCACGGCAGCTGTTTGTTTTGGCCAGTACAGCAGAAGAAGGTGTTCTGTCTCCAGAACTTGCTGGTGTTATTAAGAGATTGTGGAAGGATTCGGGCGTACAGGCATGTTTCAATCGATCTCGGGAGTACCAGCTTAATGACTCTGCCTCATAGTAAGTCAGCGGTGGGAAGTGCTTAATTCATATTGGGTGCCAGGTTCTCATGGTGAATGTTTTTTTGCCATTTTTGTCCCATTGGGGAGATTTTCTTTCACTCCTTGACCCATAGCAAAACCAGTAAGTGAAAAGAAATCCCTCCAAAGTGAGGGAATCCCTGCTTGTCACCAACATTTCCCATCTGTTCTGGTGACAACCCAAAATTTGGCATTTTCTTTCACTTTCACTCTCGGTGAAAATGTAAATAGGATAAATAAAGAGGGTGAATCTCCCCAACAGGGGCACAGACAGCAATACATAAACTTGACAGGTGTGTGATCTAATCGCTCTCTATCTTCAAAAAAAAAAGTTTTGCCTTTAGTTTTACACTAACCCCTTTATGACCTTTCAACACATACTGTGTGGATATATGTGTGTATATATGTGTGTATATATGTATACATATATATATATATATATATATGCACACACACACACTGTATATTGTAACACTTTGAGGCTCTGCCACTGTGGAAATGCAGGAGAAATTGGCACAGGATTCGCATTAAGGCTTAGTGCACAGTTCCAGTCTATCATTTCTGAGAAAGCTACATTTTTGGCTGATTCTGTAATCCCTAGATTGCAGCCTGGAGCTTGAAGTTTCCAAAATGTCTTGGGTGGGATGGAACTGTGAATCTTGCGTCCGAATTTTACTGGATTCTTGAAGCCTGTGTGAATACACAGGTCCGAGGTGCCCTATCCAGGAGTCAAGAGAAAGGAGGTTTCAACCAGGGGTCAGAGGTGCTGCAGACAGAAGGTCTCCTCCCAGGTCAGGTGGGCTCTTGCTGGACTGTTAGGAGAACCCCTACCTAGAGCCCAGGAGTGGGCAATGCAGCAGGGCGCTGTGGCTAAAGGCTCAGTAAGCTTAGGGAACCAGGAGAGCTGGACAATACAGTCAGTACAGTCAGGGATTGGTAAGAAATACAGCGATGCACATAAGAGAGCCAGGTGGCTTGTCATTTTCAGTTGACTATTCATGTTGATGTGAAAGAACCCCTGCATGGGCAACTGAAGTCTGTGAACTTTCCATTTTGTTTAATAAAATTGGGCCAGCAAGCCCTAAAACAGAACTTCTGAAGTAGAGGGAATTTTCTAGAAAGCACCTCTCACAATACCACAATAAATAGACTGTGTGTGTGTGTATGTATATGAATTAAAGTGTTTGTTCACCAATGCCAGAAGTCTGCCAAGCAAAATAGGTGAGTTGGAAGCTTTGGTGCATGAATAGAACTATGATTTAATTGGTATTGCTAAATCTTGGATTCATTCTTCACATGACTGGGCCATTAATATTCCTGGCTATGTTCTCTTTCGGAGAGACAGGGTAAAAAGGAAAGGTGGTGGTGTCTCTCTATGTGAGAAGTGATCTCAGAGCGAGTGTGAAAGAGGACCTAGTTGATGGAGAGTGTGATGAGGCTGAAGCATTATGGGTGGAACTGCACATGGGGGTGCGTTCTACAAAGGTAATCATTGGAGTTTGTTATAGGCCTCCCAGTGTTAATTAGGAGGTGGAGACTCAGCTCCTTGCACAGATCAAAAGGGCTGCAAGAGCTGGGACAGTGATAATAATGGGGGATTTTAACTACCCGAAAACTGACTGGAGTAAAGGTACTGCAGGAACAGTTAAAGGGCAAACATTTATAAACCTACTACAGGACAATTTCATGGTACATTTCATGGTGCATTCCAACTAGGAATGATGCTCTGCTGGACCTAGTAATCTCAAACCATGCAGAGCTTACTACTAATGTCCATATAAAAGAACATCTGGGTAGCAGTGACCCTAACATGATTTCATTTATTGTTAGCTGAAAACAGCGAGCACATACGGGAAAAATAAAAACACTAAATTTCAAAAGAGGTAAAAGACCTGTTAAAATGTCAGATTTCAGTGATGTAAAAAAATGAGACAAAGATAAAAAATAATTTCAGAGCTTTTTCCACCTTTAATGGGACCTATAAACTGTACTCAATTGAAAGACTGAAATCTTTTAGGGGGGGAGTAAACATACAAAACTAAAATAATGTGGTTGCATAAGTGTGCACGTCCTCTTACAATTGGGGATGTAGCTGTGTTCAGAGTTAAGCAATCACATTCAAAATCATGTTAAATAGGAGTCAGTACACACCTGCCATCATTTATAGTGCCTCTGATTAACCCCAAATAAAGTTCAGCTGTTCTAGTAGGTCTTTCCTGACATTTTCTTAGTTGCATCCTACAGCAAAAGCCATGGTTTGCAGAGAGCTTCCAAAGCATCAGGGATCTCATTGTTAAATGGTATCAGTCAGGAGAGGGGTACAAAAGAATTTCCAAGGCATTAGATATACCATGGAACACAGTGAAGACAGTCCTCATCAAGTGGAGAAAATATGGCGCAACAGTGACATTACCAAGAACTGGACGTCCCTCCAAAATTGATAAAAAGACGAGAAGAAAACTGGTCTGGGAGGCTGCCAACTGGCCTACAGCAACATTAAAGGAGCTGCAGGAATATCTGCCAAGTACTGGTTGTGTGGTACATGTGACAACAATCTCCCGTATTCTTCTTATGTCTGGGCTATAGGATAGAGTGGCAAGACAGATCCTTTTCTTACGAAGAAAAGCTTCCAAGCCCAGTTAAATTTTGCAAAAACACATCTGAAGTCTCTCAAAAGCATGTGGGAAAATGTGTTATGGTCTGATGAAACCAAGGTTGAACTTTTTGGCCATAATTCCAAAAGATATGTTTGGCGCAAAAACAACACTGCACATCACCAAAAGAACACCATACCCACAGTGAAGCATGGTGGTGGCAGCATCATGCTTTGGGGCTGTTTTTCTTCAGCTGGAATTGGGCCCTTAGTCAAGGTTGAGAGAATTATGAACAGTTCCCAATACCAGTCAATATTGGCACAAAACCTTCAGGCTTCTGCTGGAAAGCTGGATATGAAGAGGAACTTCATCTTTCAGCATGACAACGACCCAAAGCATACATCCAAATCAACAAAGGAATGGCTTCACCAGAAGAAGATTAGCGTTTTGGAATGGCCCAGCCAGAGCCCAGACCTGGATCCGATCAAAAATCTGTGGAGTGATCTGAAGAGGGCTGTGTACAGGAGATGCCCGGAGTTCGCCGGGTGCACGCCCCCGGGAGTGCACGGGAGGCCACCCAGAACTGGAAACCGCACTGTAGCCGTCATCCGGCTATAGCGCGGTTGGCAAGTGGTTAAAAGGCTAAAAATCAAACCTATGTGGCTTATGGCCAAAGTAAAAAAAAAAAAAAAGTTATAAATAATAAGAAAAGAGCTTTTATTAAATATAAAAATTAAGGAACACGATCATCGTTTAAACATTACAAAGAATATAACAGAATATGCAAAAAGGAAATAAAGGCCGCAAAAATTAAAAATGAACAACAGGTTGCAAAAGATAGCAGGACAAACCCCCCCAAAAATTTTCAAATATATGAATAGTAAAAAGATTTGGTCCGAGCATGTAGGCCCTTTACAAAATAATCTACAGTAGGTGACTGGGGACAAAGAGAAGGCAAATTTATTAAATACCTTCTTCAGCTCTGTGTATACAAAGGAGCATGGGGGAGCTCTTGTCCATAATGGGCATGGTATTGACACAGCTCCAGATGATCCACATTGGCTCAAAATTAATATGATCCAAAAATATTTAGACAGAATAAAGGTGAATAAAGCACCTGGACCGGATGGCATACACCCACGGGTCCTTAAAGAATTGAGCTCTGTCATTTCAAAGCCATTGTTTCTAATTTTTAGGGACTCTTTAATGACTGGCATAGTACCACTGGATTGGCATAAAGCGAATGTGGTGCCTATATTTAAAAAGGGATCAAAATCTTTACCAAGTAATTATAGACCTGTTAGTTTAACTTCTATAGTTGGGAAGATACTGGAGAGTTTAATAAAAGACCACATAGTTATTGCTGTAAAAAAATATTCTAAGCAACAGACAGCATGGATTAATGAAAGACAGAAGTTGTCAAACAAATATTTTCTTTTTATAAGGAGGTGAGCAAAACCTTGGACAGAGGGGTGGCGGTGAACGTGGTATACTTGGATTTTGCAAAAGCGTTTGACACAGTTCCCCACACAGCTAATGTGTAAGGTAAAGTCTACGGGCTTGGAAAAATCTGTATGTAAATGGTTAGAAAACTGGCTAAAAGATCATATTCAGAGAGTAGTGGTTAATGATTCATACTCTGAATGGTCTAGGGTCATCAGTGGTGTACTTCATGGTCCAGTGTTGGGACCCTTACTTTTTAATATATTTATAAACTATATAGGGTCTGGGATTAAAAATACCATTTCAGTCTTTGCAGATGACACCAAGCTGTGCAGTGGAATAACGTCTTTACAGGATGTCTCCAACTTGCCGACCTCAATGCACTGTTTAATTGGGCAACTATGTGGCAAATGAGGTTTAATGTTGATAAATGTAAGGTTATGCACTTGGGGGCTAAGAATATGCATGCATCATACATACTAGCGGGGGGTCCAACTGGGGGAATCAATAGTGGAGAAGGATCTGGGAGTTCTGGTAGATCACAAGCTTAATAATGGCATGCAATGCCAAGCTGCGGTTTCTAAAGCGTGCAAAATCCTCTCTTGTATTAAGAGGTATAGACTCCAGAGAGAGATATCATATTACTCCTGTACAAATCATTAGTAAGACCTCATCTGGAATATGCAGTTCAATTTTGGGTACCAATTCACAAAAAGAACATTGGGGAACTTGAGAAATGTACAGAGAAGGCCAACTAAACTGATAAGAGGCATGGAGGAGCTCAGCTATGAGGAAAGATTAGAGGATCTGAATTCATTCTCTCTTGAGAAGAGATTAAAGGGGAGATGATCAACATGTATAAATACATCAGTGGTTTATATAGTGAACTCTGTGTAGTTATTAATCTTGAGGTCATCACAGAGGACAAGGGGGCACTCTTTACGTCTGGAGGAAAAGATATTTAATCTCCAAACATGGAAAGGTTTCTTCACAGTAAGAGCTGTGAAAATGTGGAATAGACTTTCTCAAAAGTTGGTTCTGGCCAGTTTAGTGGATTGCTTTAAAAAAGGCCTGGATTATTTCTTGGATACACAGAATACAACTGGTTACATTTATAGGTAATAGCTGATCCAGGGAATATACAATTGCCTCTCGGGGGATCAGGAAGGATTTTTTTCCCCGGCAGGAGCAAATTGGAATATGGTTTGCTGGGCTTTTTGCCTTCTGGATCAACTCTGGGTGTAGGATTTTAAATATATATATATATATATATATATATATATATATATATATATATATATATATATATATATATATTCCCTCCCAAAATTAATTCTCAGGTTACAACAGTGAGTGTAGAATTATAACTATAATATATATTCCCTCCCAAAATTAATCCTCAGGTTACAATAGTGATGTTGGCTGACATGGATTACATTTGCTTTTCGTGCTCAAACATCAAATGCTCATGTAAGTGAAAGCAATGTCATTCGAATTTCTAGCAATCGCAAACCTGTGCCAACTCGTCAGCCCAGCTTAATCTTATCATAATGTTGCGCTAACAATTTATGCAGACCATTTTTCCCCCTAAGTGCATTGCAGTGTTACATCGAAAGAGGAATAAAGTAAATCACATATTCTCACTTTAACCAGTTGCTGACCTCAGATAGCTGAATGAATGATTGCGGCCGGCCAGTTCTGGGAGGGCGTCATATGATGTCCTCCCAGAACGCGCTCTCCTGCGCTTCCCCGGCAATCTCCGTGATAGCTGTGTCCTACGGACACAGCTGATCACGTGATGGGGTAAAAGGCCAATCACGGCGGCCTTTTACCACGTGATCAGCCGTGTCCAGTGACACACTGATCACAGGGAAATGCAATTGCCGGTTCTCGGCTACACTTTCCTCTAGCTGTCAGAGCGTGAGGAAAGTACTGCCGAGAATCGGCAGTTGTCAGAGCAGGGATCGGCACCGATCATCAGGGCACTGATGATCGGTGCCCAACAGTGCCACTCACCAGCTCTGCCCACCTGTGCCCAGCAGTGCCGCCCACCTGTGCCCACCAGTTCCACCAGTCAGTGCCCAGCAGTTGTGCCAGTCAGTGTTGACTATCAGTACCCATCATCAGTGCCGCCTATCCATGTCACCTCATTATTGCTGCCCATCAGTGCTGCCTCATCAACGCACATCAGTGAAGGAGAAAAATTACCTGTTTGCAAAATTTTATAATAGAAACAAAGAAACATTTTTTTTTTTCCCAAATTTTTTGCACTTTTTTATAGCGCAAAAAGTAAAACACCCAGCGATCATTAAATACCACCAAAAGAAAGCTCTATTTGTGAGAAAAAATGATAAAACTTTCATATGGGTATAATCTTGCATGACCGCGCAATTGTCATTCAAAGTGCGACAGCGCTGAAAGCTGAAAATTGGCCTGGTAAGGAAGGGGGTATAAGTGCCCGGTAGGCAAGTGGTTAAACTTCATTCCACCTCACTGATAATAACCTCCTTGACCCCCTACAGTCTGGCTTCCGCCCCCTGCACTCCACTGAAACCGCCCTACTTAAAATCACCAATGACCTGCTAACCGCCAAAGCAAATGGCCACTATTCTATCCTCCTGCTCCTCGACCTCTCCGCGGCCTTCGACACTGTTGACCACCCTCTCCTCCTTGCCAAACTGCACTCCCTTGGCATCAAGGATGCTGCTCTCTCCTGGTTCGCCTCCTCCCTTTCCCAACGCTCTTTCAGCGTTACCTACAACACTGCCACCTCCCCTTCCCTCCCCCTCTCTGTCGGGGTCCCCCAAGGCTCTGTCCTCGGGCCCCTCCTCTTCTCCATCTATACCTCCTCCCTTGGCAAACTTATTCACTCCCATGGCTTCAATTGCCACCTCTATGCCGACGACACCCAAATTTACCTCTCCCCCACCTCACCCCCTCACTCTCTGCCCACATCGCCCACTTCCTAAACGACATATCAGACTGGATGTCGCTCCATTTCCTCAAACTTAACCTATCCAAAACCGAGCTCCTGGTCTTCCCCCCACCCCGTGCCCCCCCCCATCCTCTTCATCACTACTAACAATGCCACCATCTCTCCCACCCCACACGTGTCACCCTGGACTCCCACCTCTCCTTCCTACCCCACATCCAACTGCTATCTAGATCTTGCAGGCTCCACCTCCCCAACATCTCCAAGATACGCACATTCCTCACCCCAGACACCACCAAACAACACATACACTCCCTCATCATCTCACGCCTGGACTATTGCAATTCCCTTCTCACTGGCCTACCCAAACGAACGCTATCCCCACTCCAGTCGATCCTAAACTCAGCGGCTAGACTCATCCACCTCACCAAGCGCTCCACATCTGCCTCCCCCCTCTGCCAATCCCTTCATTGGCTCCCGATTGCCCAACGCATCAAATTCAAACTGCTAACTCTGACCTACAAAGCCATTCACAATGCCGCCCCGAACTACATAACTGACCTGATACCCAAGTACTACCCTAGCCATGCCCTCCGCTCCTCACAGGACTTCCTACTCTCTAGCTCCCTGGTCTCCTCCTGCCACGCCCCATTACAGGACTTTGCCAGGACTTCCCCCATCCTCTGGAACTCCCTACCCCAATCCATCAGACTGTCACCTACCCTCCTCACCTTCAGGCGCACCCTGAAAACCCTCCTCTTCAGGGAAGCCTACCCCAACCTCCCCTAACACCTGACCTCTAACCACTAACCTCCTCCACTCCTCCCACCACCCCATCCCCCACAGCCATCTCCTCCTGTACCACCTTCCCCTCTCTCCTAGATTGTAAGCTCGAAAGAGCAGGGCCCTTGAACCCCTCGTGTAGTGTATTGTTACTGTCTTGTCTCATGTTCTGTCCCCCTTGCTACTGTACAGCGCTGAGCATACCCTTTGGCGCTATATAAATACTGTATAATAATAATAATAATAATCTGTACATAAGTCTCACTAATGTAATATTGTAATCGGTGTACTTTTTAAATTCTATTTTATGGTAAATAAATAGGGGTGCACAAATTATGTAAACGTTGCATTTGAAAAAACTAAGAATTTCTCCGTTATACAGAAAATGAAGTTCAGTATTGGTAATGGTCCGGCCCACTTAGCTATTTTTTAATGTAACCCTTTATTTATGCTTTCTTTTTAAAGCTATCTAAATGATCTGGACAGAATCTCGGAGCCCAGCTATGTTCCTACTCAGCAAGATGTGCTGCGGACAAGGGTCAAGACAACGGGTATTGTGGAGACACATTTCACTTTCAAAGACCTTTACTTCAAGTAAGTCACTGTTTGTATTTTCTGAAGGGATATGTAGTTGATCCCTAATGCTATTTATTCTTTTAAGGTCATTTATTTGTTTAACCACTTTTAAGACCAGCTAATGTACATGCAGCTACAGGCATCATCCCGATATTGTTTTCCTTTAGCCAGCGTGCTGTTTTATCTAAAAGCAATCCTAGCGGCCAATTAGATTCTGGATTTCTTTTACAGGTGGTGGAAAGCTCTGCCCTCTACTGCCTCTCCAGGCTTTCTGTCCCACCAGGGAGCCTGGGACTGAACCGGATCTTCCCCAATCATTTCTATGGTATGAGAAACCAGAGGCAACTTCTGGCTTCCCTAGCATGTAACTAAGCAATTTTTTGCTTGCAATAAGCATCTGATCAAGTAGATCTTGGTTTGATCAGATTTTTAAAAAGGGTAGAGGAGAAATCTGGGGTCTAGACCTAGGACTACCACTGTGTTCACGCATAAAGACGAACGCACACGTTGGTATGTAAACAACGATCACACCACACCTGTGAGGTGTCACAGCAAGAGCAATAATTCTAGCTGCAGACTTCCTGTGTAACTCTAGTAACCTGTAAAAGGCTTTTAAAGTGTCGCCTATGGAAATTTTAAGTACCGTAGTTTGGCACCATTCCATAAGCGTGTGAAGTTTTAAAGCGTGACATGTTTGCTATCTGTTAATTTGCTTAACATTTTTTATATTTTACCAAAACATTGGGTATTATTTTCAGTTTTTTTGCATTAAAATTCTTTATTCCCTGATAAAATTCATGATCTCTGATTCCCCTATATAAATCTTTAGTTAGACCTCATTTAGAATCCTATGTCCAGTTCTGGAGACCTCACTTACAAAAAGATATTGATAAGATAGAACGAGTCCAGAGATGGGTAACAAAAATGGTGAAAGGTGTGGGGGATAAAACATATCAAGAGCGACTTCAGGAACTTAACATGTACAGTCTGGAGGAAAGAAGGGAAAGGGAAGACATGATTGAAACCTTTAAATACATCGAGGGGGTGAATAACCTTCAAGAGGGCAGTATTTTCAACACAAAACCAAAATCAAGAACACGGGGTCATTACCTTAAACTAACTGGAGGAAAGGTCAAAACTAATCCCAGAAAGTACTGTTTTACTGAAAGAATAGTTGATGCTTGGAATAAACTTCCAGCAGAGGTAGTGAGCCAGTCAACAGTAAATGGCTACAAACATGCTTGGGACAAACAGATCTATACTCAGACAAAAAAGAACCACGGCCTATCAAAAAGAAAAAACAAACAAACATGGAATATTCGATGGACCACTCAGTCTTTTTCTGGCGTCACTTTTCTATGTTTCCATTAATCCTTTCGCTGCCAGAGCTGTTTTTGCACACATGCTTAAAAAATTATTTTAGGCCTAAAGATTATATAACCCCCCAAAGTATTTAATTTTTTCTGAAAGCAGACACCCTAGAGAATAAAATAGCAGTAGATCAAATTTTTTATGTCACACAATATTACCGACAGTACCTTAAATTTGTGTGCACCAGTGAAATGGAGACAAACTTCAATACCCTATAACGCAACGCTTTAAAATCCCCCTATATCATTTTAATGTTAGAGGAGATCTGGTGCTAGAAACATTGCACAAATGCCCCTGACAAATGCGTTTATGCTGGCTCTCCTGACCAGTTTTTCCACAACCAGTTGTGTTGGCATCTGTCTTTATTCAGGACCACTCTTCTGGCCTTTTTGTGGAACCTTTATTCTGATGCATACTTGGCCGAATGTTGGAGGAGCCAGTTCTGGTGTGCAGCTCTGGGCTACCACATGTTGCCTCTCTCTTCTTTTCTGTGATCCACTGTCTCTGTTCCACATAACTTATTTTCAAGATGAAGGTGACATAGCTAGGCCTGCTCCTCCAGAGCAGTAGTACATTGCCACAGCTTCAGCATTGAGCTTGCAATTGAGCGCTAACTGGTGGCGTTACCATCTGCAACATTTTTATACCATTGTTTCCGAATTTTGGTAACAAGACTTATAGCAGAAAGATGATCAGTCACCATGCAGACAATGGAGAATGCTCACAGTAGACTTTTTCTGCTTGCGCATGTGCAGTCTAAAGAACAATTCACAGTATTCACAGGGCATTTCTGTTTAAATTTTTTTATTACATTTAATTTACATTTTGCAGCCATTTGCCATTCAGCTTGGAGAAGTGCCTGAGCAATATTTACAAAGTTTAGCAAGCTTTACCAGCAGCTTCTGTCAAGCCTAGTCTCTGACAGCATGCAGGAGCAAACCTTTAGCTCTAAGAATGCATTTTCCATGGTACAACTCTTCACCACCACACCCCCAGTCTTTCCCAATCAATTGATTCAGAGATTTCTACAATTAATTTAAAAGCTTTTAGCAGCTTCCTTCACCTCTCCCCTGTTCTTCTGTGCAGAAACAACAAGACTCTTTCAGCAACTAAGCTATAGAACACCTATGCGTCCCCTGCTTCTTTTCTTAGCTGGTGATGTATGTTTGTGAGCTGAGAAAAGAGCACGTGAACAGTCTTCATGGCCACATACAGAATGACAGTAAAATAGCCAAGAGGGCTCGACATTCTTCTGCTCCAAGAATCGCATGGCCAGTGAAAACAAGGAGCAGGGGATTACAGCTGCAGGGGGCACTACTGTACAAGAAAACCATAGAAATAAGGAGGTATGCAAATAACGATAACTGCAACAGAAAAAAAGGAGGGTTGAGCAGCTTGTAGATTATACAGTTTTTTTGTTTGTTTGTTTTTAAATAAGCACGTTGAACAAAAAAAACTGATTCGACCCTTCTATCTACTTACTTGATATGTATGGGGAAATCCTCCCCACAGAGGTATTGTATTCTGACAGCTGGGAGACTTCTCCGCTATCAGAGTACACCTATCAGCACTGTGTGGCTATAGGTCAGGTTTATAATTTCTCTCTGTTCTCATGTCATCTGCTGGTGGTCCCAGATTGAGCCATGACTCATTTTTGGAAATGAAGAAGCATGCCAGTATTGAGGAAATTAAAACATGGAGCTTGGTAATGGTGTGCTAGTTACATTATATGTACAGAGGGGTTAGGGGGTGAAGGGGTTAATGTACAGGTCATTTTAAATGAGAGGGAGGAAATGAAGCAGGTTAATGTTCAGATGCATGATAAGGGAGGTGAGGGGTAATACAGGTCAGATCAGGGACAGAATGGGGCTGACATATACTGTAGAGATGGGATGACAGTAGAGGGGTCTGTGACAGTGTTTTGGGTGGTCGTCAAACTTTATATTTTACTGTGCTGCTGCCTGCAATCAGGAACTTTCTTTTCATCTTGGACACATTCAGTAAGCTGCACTGCCTAATGGACAGTATGCTAGAGGACATGCACGAGCACCTAAAAGCAACCATTTCAAAATGGCCTTCCACCCGCTTAGCTGCACCATTCAGCTGTTTATGTACAACAGCCAGATGGCAAGTGGTTAAGAAGACCCCCTCTGCTATGTGGTTCATTTAACTGATTTTCTAACTTAAATTGTTGTTCAAACCTGCACTTTTTCTATTTAACAGTCCCCAGCTGCTGTAGATGATAGCCCCCAATATCTAAATATGTACCTTTTGATATACAGCACTCTTTATAACTGCCTCAAAATAAAAACACTGTACTTATGTGTAACCATCAATAAAGTGCTCCCACATCATACTACAGCCGTTAGGTAAGTATACGTTTCATAGCACTTAAAAGCTTAGAATATAAATAACAAATAAGTGAATAAAAACTACAGGGCATATCCCAGTTCTTATACTACATGTAATAAAACGCTTTTATAAAACGTGATTTATAAAAAGAACGTATACATAATCAGTTCAATATTTCTGTGCCAAAAAAGAAAGTCTTCTATATAGTGATTAGTGAAATCCTCCTCAATCCTTATAAACGTAAAAGCCAAGTGCCACATGTGTCCAACAACTTTGCCTTTTAATTATATGCAAAATAAATAAATAAAACTACTTGTTGGTAGTCTTTTAGTGCTTGCACCTTCTTATCCTCTGTGGTAAAGAGCTCACCAGAAATCTAGATCCCTTAAAATAAAAAGTAGGTCTAGTGTGCATGTTTAATGCCAGGAGTTATGTTCCCCTTCTTCTGGTTGCTCCCGCAGTTCACATTATTTTTATTATTATTACTTATATAGCGGTGTCAATTTACGCAGCGCTGTACATATATGTATTGTACATTCTCATTAGTCCCTAACCCTCAAGGAGCGTACAAGCTAAGGTCTCGAACTAACATTCATATATACACATACTAGGGCCAATTTAGAAAGGATCCAGTTAACCTACCAGCATATCTTTAGAGTGTAGGAGGAAAGCATCTGTAAATTACACACGTATTCCTCAGGCATTATCTTGTTGGTATATTCCTCTATAATTTCCCAGCGGAAACCCCCAGTACATATTTATCAACAACATTGGGAAGGAGCTCTAGGGGTGGTGTTGGATCTAGAGGACCTGCAGGCTATGATGCAGACAATCTCTAAATGTTCAAAAATGTTTTCATTATGGAAAATGCATACCAAATTCTATACCGTTGGTATTACAATCCAACCCACTTATCATGTATTGCTCCCAATTATTTGCCTTCCGTGGTTGTGCCCAAATCGGAACGATGGCACACCATTGGTGGACTTGTCCAAGAGCGAATAGACTGTGGATCAGAGTCTATGCATTGGTTTGTACACTGCTTCATTCCAGTCCTAAGAAAAACCTGTATGAAGCTCTTCTTTACAAGCCAATTGATTCTCTCTTCCACTCAGAACTCCAAATAGTGGCACAAATCTTTCACGACTACTAAATTTACAATAGGGAGGACCTAGAAATTTCCTACCCTTAGCACTGAAGCAGTGAAACATTTAATTGTAAGGCTACTGAGACCCCTGGGACCTTTCTTCCCTTTTCTCCCTTCCACTCACTTTTACTTTTCCTTTAAGGTGTCTATATGTATTGGCAGCTTCCCCCTTTCTCTGTTTAGAGAAGCCTTCTTGATATTTGTGTGTCGATATTTTACTATTTTCTTACACCGATTTCCACAAGACCGCCTTCTGTTTATGGCTCTTTGAATTTTTTATGATTATTTTTTTTTCATGCACTTTGGCTGTATTTTGGTTGTCTCTTGAGTCATACCCACATATTTACCACGTTCATTTAATATGGCTACGTTTGTCTGGATAATGTGCATATTGTTAATAAAACTATTTTGTACAAGATAAACTTATCACAGACTATAGAATTCACATTGGTTGGTGCCCAACCTTGCACTTGGAATAATACAGTTTATACATGTATGGCAGCTACACTCCACCATACATATATAATCTGTGTTATAGTCAAAGAAATAATCTAATCTTTACTAACTGTATTTTACTATTTTATAAAATATTAGCTTAACACTATAAAAGTTAAATATTTATCTTTAAATATTCACCCCATGTTTCATTATTAAAGATTTACTAATGTCTAAATCTTTCTCTGCATGGAGATTTCTTGGTAAAATAAGACTCATTCAGGACTTGCCCTGTGGCGCTAAAACCCAGCTCACCTTATGTCTTACTGACATGCATTTCTAATACAGATCAGGATCCTTCTTGATGGCCCTTTCACATGGGAGGTCAGTCTGGATCCATCTGTCAAGCAAGCTATACAAAAATGGCAACCACCACAATTTATAACTAGCTGTTACAGTAAGGTGCACATGGAAGGGCAAACAAATAAATTCCCATCACACTTACTAGCCAGGCTGCCAAAAAAAAAAAAAAATCAAAATTACACTAACAATTTGCATTACAAACTGAAGTTTTAGTGACACAACATTTGCAAATATATGTGGACATCACACTGCCTTGTCAGTGCCCCTCTGTAAAGTGCAGGCATAACCCTTAACATTTAAGAGTCCACTATATTGGAGAATATATAGCAATGGATATATTAAAAGTGTAACTAAAGGCAAAACCTTTTTTCTTTAGTTTTCAATAGATTGTAGATGGAATAGAACACTTGTCAGATCCTGTTTCACTGTTAGGGAGAATTACCCTCTCTGTTTCTCCTGTTTATGTTATCGAAAGTGAAAGTAAAATAAAATCCCAAATTTTGGGTTGTCCCCAGAAAAGTAATAGAGGGGAAATCTTCCAATGGGGACCTGGAGATCCCCATAAGATTCTTCTATTTGCATGGATTTCTTCTCACTTCCTGTTCTGGCTAGATATGTGGTGACTGCATTTGTTTACTTTTTTTAGGTTTTCTTTCTTTTATTTTCACCTGGTGGTCTGGCCAGTAAGTCTGTTGTTTTTCAGCAGAACAAGTTGTCCTGCAGTTAAGCAAACCATTTAACACTGACAGATTGACTAATTTACAATAATCAGCTTTGATTTATTCATGTAAAACCGTTATCCCAAAAGGAGAAAAACTGTTTCTGTAACTGTTCAAAAGTGTCAGCTGGGGTTTGTTTTCAGTTTGTCAATGTATCTAAATCTGTTAGTGCAACCAACATTACCCTGCCCCCAGACTGACAATGCTGCTGTCCAAAGGTGTCTATGTTGCTCTTTCAGCCAGAGTAGAGGCACTCTGATAGAGAAAGTGTCACTGGCCAGAACACCAGGTGAAAACAGAAGGAAACTAATGTGGACACCACATTTAACTGCCTCCCGCCCGCCATACAGTAATATGACGGACGCAAGGTGGTTCTCTGGTTCTGGGAGGACGTCATATGATGTCCTCCCATTCTGATCGCGCATGCACGGCTCCTGGAGCGCTGTGTCCCTCAGACACAGCGGATCACTGATCCACGGAAAGAGCTGAAGATGTCAGCACGGTCATGTGATCAGCTGTGTCCAATCACAGCTGATCACATGTAAACAGGGAAATGCTGGTTATCGGCATTTCTCTCCCCACGAGCTGTCACACTGACAGCTCTTGAGGAGAGCCGGTATTCATTATTCCTCGGAGGGGACATGTACACAGATAATCAGGGCACTGATGATCAGTGTGCCCTGATGATCTGTGTAGCCCCAGCAGTGCCACCTGTCAATGTCCATCAGTGCCAGCGCTCAGTGCTCATCCATGCCACCTGCCAGTGCCCATCAGTGCCACATTTCATTGCCCATCAGTGCCACATCAATGCCACCTATCAGTGCTGCCAATCAGTGCCGCCTATCAGTGCCCGTCAGTGCTGCCTATCAGTGCCCGTCAGTGCTGCCTATCAGTGCCCGTCAGTGCTGCCTATCAGTGCCAGTCAGTGCTGCCTATCAGTGCCAGTCAGTGCTGCCTATCAGTGCCAGTCAGTGCCATATATCAGTGCTGCCTTTCAGTGCCCATCAGTGATACCTGTCAATGCCCATCACTGCCACCTACCAGTGCCTCCTTATCCTTGCCCATCACTGCAGCCTCGTTAGCGCACATCCGTAAAGGAGAAAAATCACTTATTTACAAAATTTTATAACAAAAACTAAGAAAAAACTTTTTTTTTTTTCAAAATTTTCATTGGTTTTTGGTTTGTTTAAAAAAAAAATAAAAAACCCAGAGGTGATTAAATACCACCAAAATAAAGCTAAATCTGTCACAAAAAAATTATAAAAATTTCATATGGGTACAGTGTTGCATGACCACGCAATTTTCATTCAAAGTGCAACAGTGCTAGTGGTTAAAGTGGTTGTAAAGGTGAATTTTTTTTTTTTTTACATTAATGCATTCTCTGCATTTAAGTAAAAAAAAAAACTTTCATGTGCAGCACTTCCCTTCCCCCAAAATACTAACCTGACCTCGATCTTAATCCAGCACGGTCCCTGAGAGCACCAGTGCTACTCGTTCTCTCTCTCTCACAGGACTCATTGAGAGCAGCGGGAGCCATTAGCTCCTGCTTCTGTCAATCATATCCTGTGATGATGTAGTGGGGGGGCAGGGCCAATATGCCCTGTGTGTCAATAGACATACACAGCCTGGCTCGTGAGTGAGCCCACACATTTGCCACCATAGGAAGCAGCTTCCTGTGGTGGTACATGAAGAGAAGGAGCCCAGAGCGACAGCACGGGACCCCAGAAGAGTAAGATTGGGGCTGCACTGTGCAAAACCATTTCAAAGAGCAGGTAGGTATAACGTGTTTGTTTGGTTTTTTTTTTTTTTTAAAAAAGAACCTTTATAATCACTTTAATGATTGGTAAACTATAATATATCACATTATTGGCAAAGACATAAAGCAGGAGGATTGATCCGTCTGACCACCAGGGAGCTACTATTTTCAGAAGGAAATAAGCAATTAAGGTTTACATTTCTTTCCTGACAAGTTTCATTGTTTAACAATTGCATGTGCTTTTTCTTTTAATTTTGTACAGAATGTTCGATGTGGGAGGACAAAGGTCAGAAAGAAAGAAGTGGATTCATTGTTTTGAGGGTGTAACTTCAATTATTTTTTGTGTAGCACTAAGTGACTACGACTTACTCTTGGCTGAAGATGAAGAGATGGTAAGCAAGTGTTTAGTAGGCTTTTTTCATAACTATTTCGTAGCTATAATGATGAGATGGCAGCTTACCAATTCAGATTTTTTTATTCAGATCAGGTGACAGTAGATAGTCTGTGGGGCAGCTGGAGACAGTTACAGTTGATAGATCTCAGGGAGGAACCAGTTAGACAGTGTTAGAAAACTTTTTCATATCAATATTGTTTTTTTTTGTGTCTGCTGGAGCATCTCTCTTCCTCCTTTTATAGCCTAAATAGTACAACGTGAGCATTTCTGTTATACCTCTGTGGCAAAATGCTATCAGAATTCAATAAATCCCTAAGACAAGGAAGGGATGGGTGGTGCTGCAACTTGACAGCCAGTATTCGATGGAAGCAGACAAGTGGGTGCCAGATTATCATCCACACAACTGTTGAAGCTTGAATCCATACACCTTGATCTGCACACCAGAGACCTGCAAGAAAATCTTTCTTTTTATTAATCCATCCCTAGGGATAAAAGCTCACAGAAATGATGATGCATTTCTGCCCAAAAGGGTCTTAGCCCTAACGACATATGGCCCTTATGACTAAGGCCCTTTTAGGGCTGTGGAATCCCTGTGAATGGATTCATTAAAAGGATGATTTTTCTGCAGCTCTCTGGCGTACTGATCAATTTGTATGAATTAAATAAATCCCTGCGAGCATTTTTCTGGCACTGTGGCCCTTTAAGACATCCTGCTCCAGACCAAATATCCCTGCCACCCATTTCAGTAGCTGTACCAACGTGGGCGGCAGATTTGAGTAGTTTTTAATAGCAATACTTTTATAATGTGACGTTCTACAAAGAGTATCTCCACTTTTGTTGAGAAAAAAAAATATTCCCCTATGTACATTTCAAAATTTATTTTACAAACTTTATTGTAGATTCCTACCATTTGGTATTCTGAACAACTAGCTCTTTGTGTCTATGAGCAGAGTGAATCTGTAAAGGAGTGGTTTTATAATTGTCAATCAGCTGCTGCACCTGCAGGGCTCTAATGAGGAGAGTGTAAAACCTCACCTTGTAAAACAACCCATTCAAATAGTAGTGAAATGCAAAATGTGTTTATAGATATAAAAAAAATTATAAATACCTTTTTCCCCCCTTTATTTAAGTGATCACATACCCTCTGTTCTGTGCATAAGAGCTAGGGGAAAGAAACAGCTGCACACTGATCTTCCTAGTGAAAGGCTGTGCAGGAGGGGGTGTGTCAGTCTGATCATTGCAGGAGAGCAGACTGAGTTCCCAGCACAGCTAGAGAACTGACCACAGTGTGTTCTTAAGCCTAATGTGGTCAGTTTTTAATAGGAGAGCAAAAGGACTGGCAGAAACACCAGGGATTTCACAGAAAGGAAGTGATACTAGGAGAACAGGATACAAATACATGGTGTACAGCAGGCACCTATCAGGAATATGAAATGTTGGGTTTAAATATTCTTTAAAGTGGTTGTAAAGCCTGAAGGTTTTTTACATTCGTGCATTCTATTTATGAAGGTTAAAAATTCCTCTGTGTGCTGCTCCCATCACAACCTCCAAACCCCCTCCCCCCCCCCCCCCACTTCGACCCGGGAGCCTCAGCTGTCCCAGGTCTCTCTCTCGCTTCATTGTACACTGCATGGCTCATGACTAAGATGTGTGCCATTCAGTGACTAAAGATAAGCTTTGCAAGACCGAAAAGAAGCAATGAAGGAGATAGCGGTTGTTGATGGAGTGGTCCCTGGAGCTGTCATACCTGGAGAAGGGTACACTGTAAGTGTTCCCTAACTGTAACTGTGCTGTGCATGCTTGCATGTTAAGGGCAGAGCTGACCCCTGTAATTTTAGTTTTGCTTTAAGGTTTATTGCAGATTGCACAGCCTTACATGAATGAGTTCACATATCATACTGTCCAGAACCATATGGGAAGTATTAGTGGACTCTGATTCTTGAGCACTATATTATTTTTGAAATACTTTTAGGAAATGGCAGAGCTTCAGAGCATCCCTGCAAAGGCATATTCAATAACTTGTGCAGTGGGGCAAAAAAGTATTTAGTCAGCCACCAATTGTGCAAATTCTCCCACTTAAAAAGATGAGAGAGGCCTGTAATTGGCATCATAGGTAGACCTCAACTATGAGAGACAAAATGAGAAAATAAATCCAGACAATCACATTGGCTGATTTGGAAAGAATTTATTTGCAAATTATGGTGGAAAATAAGTATTTGGTCACCTACAAACAAGCAAGATTTCTGTCTCTCACAGACCTGTACCTTCTTCTTTAACAGGCTCCTCTGTCCTGCACTCATTAACTGTATCAGTGGCACCTGTTTGAACTGTTATCAGTATAAAAGACACCTGTCCACAACCTCAAACAGTCACACTCCAAACTCCACTATGGTGAAGACCAAAGAGCTGTTGAAGGACACCAGAAACAAAATTGTAGACCTGCACCAGGCTGGGAAGACTGAATCTGCAATAGGCAAGCAGCTTGGTGTGAACAAATCAACTGTGGGAGCAATAATTAGAAAATGGAAGACATACAAGACTACTGATAATCTCCCTCGATCTGGGGCTGTACGCAAGATCTCACCCCGTGGGGTCAAAATGATCACAAGAACAGTGAGCAAAAATCCCAGGACCACAAGGGGGGACCTAGTGAATGACCTGCAGAGAGCTGGGACCAACGTAACAAAGGCTACCATCAGTAACACACTACGCCGCCAGGGACTCAGATCCTGCAGTGCCAGACGTGTCCCCCTGCTTAAGCCAGTACATGTCCGGGCCGTCTGAAGTTTGCTAGAGAGCATTTGGATGATCCAGAAGAGGATTGGGAGAATGTCATATGGTCAGATGAAACCAAAATAGAACTGTTGGTAGAAACACAACTCGTCATGTTTGGAGGAGAGAGAATGCTGAATTGCATCCAAAGAACACCATACCTATTGTGAAGCATGGGGGTGGAAACATCATGCTTTGGGGCTGTTTCTCCGCAAAGGGACCAGGACGACTGATCCATGTACAGGACAGAATGAATGGGGCCATGTATCGTGAGATTTTGAGTGCAAACCTCCTTCCATCAGCAAGGGCATTGAAGATGAAATGTGGCTGGGTCTTCCAACATGACAATGATCCCAAACATACTGCCCGGGCAACAAAGGAGTGGCTTCGTAAGAAGCATTTCAAGGTCCTGGAGTGGCCTAGCCAGTCTCCAGATCTCAACCCCATAGAAAACCTTTGTAGGGAGTTTAAAGTCTGTGTTGCCCAGCGACAGCCCCAAAAACATCACTGCTCTAGAGGAGATCTGCATGGAGGAATGGGCCAACATACCAGCAACAGTGTGTGCCAACCTTGTGAAGACTTACGGGAAACGTTTGACCTCTGTCATTGCCAACAAAGGATATATAACAAAGTATTGAGATGAACTTTTGATATTGACCAAATACCGTATTTTCCAGCGTATAAGACGACTGGGCGTATAAGACGACCCCTACTTTTCCTGTTAAAATATAGGGTTTGGGCTATACTCGCCGTATAAGACTACCCCTCTTCCAACGTACACTAAATAAAAATTAAAAAACATCATTGCTTTCAATATGGTATGGTGTTTCAGTATGGTATTCCAATGATGGGGTGCTATTCCTCCCACTGACACCAATGATGGGGCACGATTCCTCCCACTGACACCAATGATCGGACACTATTTCTCCCACTGACACCGATGATGGTGCCCCATCATTAGTGTCAGTGTGTGAGGAATAGTGTCCCATCATTAGTGTCAGTGGGAGGAATAGTGGCCCATCATTGGTGTCAGTGGGAGGAATAGTGGCCCATCATTGGTGTCAGTGGGAGGAATAGTGCCCCATCATTGGTGTCAGTGGGAGGAATAGTGCCCCATCATTGGTGTCAGTGGGAGGAAACGTGCCCCATCATTGGTGTCAGTGGGAGGAATAGTGCCCCATCATTGGTGTCAGTGGGAGGAATAGCGCCCCATCATTGGTATCAGTGGCAGGAATTGCGCCCCATCATTGGTATCAGTGGCAGGAAAAGTGCCCCATCATTGGTATCAGTGGGCGGAAAAGTGCCCCATCTTTGGTGTCAGTGGGAGGAATAGTACCCCATCATTGGTGTCAGTGGGGGGTGGAATAGTGCCCCATCATTGGTGTCAGTGGAGGGGGGGAGGAATAGTGCCCCATCGTTTGTGGGGGCACACTTACTGGTCGCTCTCTCACTTCGCGGGGCTCCGCCTCCTCGCCGGTGATTGGCCGCCTGTGTGCCTTTCCTGAGCTACAGTTCTGGCGCCCAATCACCGGTGAGGAGGCGGAGCCGAGTGGCAGCGCAGACATCGAGCGTCCGAACAGAATGAAGGAGCAGCTGCGCTTCCTGGAACGGATCGTCGTGGGACCTGGACCGGAGCCAGGTAAGAAACAGCAGCCCCCTGCCCGCCCCTGTACTTTGTGTCTCCTTCGTTGGAGGGGGGAGGGGGCAGCGCCACGCCACCCCCCGAAAAAGTGCCGCCCTGAAAGGACGACCCCCGATTTTTCAGAAGATTTTCATGGGTTAAAAAGTCGTCTTATACGCCGGAAAATACGGTACTTATTTTCCACCATAATTTGCAAATAAATTCTTTCCAAATCAGCCAATGTGATTGTCTGGATTTTTTTTCTCATTTTGTCTCTCATAGTTGAAGTCTACCTATGATGCCAATTACAGGCCTCTCTCATCTATTTAAGTGGGAGAACTTGCACAATTGGTGGCTGACTAAATACTTTTTTGCCCCACTGTACCTGCTACCATTACAAAGTAAGAACATAGTTTGAAATATTGGTATAATGTGAAATGCATTCCCATGGAAAATATTGGGTAAATACTACTCAAATAAAAATGTGAGCCATGTAGGTTGAAATGAAGTTTAAGAATTGCTCTAAATTGTCATGAAACAAAACAGGATACATGGTTTATGCATAAATTCCTTGACTTCACTCAGTTACATGGGCTTTTCTTATCTCCCATTTACAGAACCGTATGCATGAAAGTATGAAGTTGTTTGACAGCATTTGCAACAACAAGTGGTTTATTGATACCTCCATAATTCTCTTCCTAAATAAAAAGGATTTGTTTGAGGAGAAAGTAACCAGAAGTCCACTGACCATCTGCTATCCAGAATATTCAGGTATAGGATCAGAAGGACATCTTCCTGGTGGGGTGATGGTGCTTGATACTGCCAATCCAGCCTTCCAAAAAATTTGGAACACTCTAATACTTTTTCCTGTAAAAATGTATCTTTTCAGGCGCTAATACTTATGAAGAAGCTGCAGCTTATATCCAGTGTCAATTTGAGGACCTAAACAGAAGAAAAGACACAAAGGAGATTTACACACATTTCACATGTGCAACAGATACAAAGAATGTCCAGTTTGTGTTTGACGCAGTGACAGATGTGATCATAAAGTGCAACCTTGTTGAATGTGGCCTGTATTAATCTGGAGGTAAGATATTTCATTTACTCCAATAATACATGTGCTATCTGCGTGGAACAGGCAGATCTAGCCTATCTAAAATGTATTTCTAGTTTCTGTATTTGTAATTTGATTACTTTAAGGTTGTTAGGACATTTCCATGCACTTGGCTAAAAATGTTGTCACTTGATCTCAAGAACACAGTTGTGAGCCTTTTTTTGCTGTACTAGAACACTTGAAAATACTATAGTTTAGTAATATTAGAGGAACATAAAAGGAAAATGGCTACACTCCTGTCGTTCTTATGTTCCAGGTGAAGATCTTGAAAGCACCTTTAACTTTTGCCAAAGTGAAAGCTAGTTTTTAAATATATTTTGTGAGGCAGAGAAAAAGTTAAAAAGACTTCCTGAGTGCTAAGCTGTAAGTCATTCTACAGTTAATCTAGTGCAAGAAATAAGACAAGTATTGTTTAACATGGAATTACACAGAGTGGCCTGAACCTTCTTTTCTCGGGTCCCCTGCCAGCACTCTTGGCTCTTGTAAATAAGCAAGCCTAGTTGCTAACACTCTCTGGTTAGTGGCCACTCCACTCAAAGATCTTCCTGATGCTCTATCAGTAATAGGTACACCAGAGTTGGACATCATGGCCTCCAGATTCAACAAAAAGCTGGACAGGTTTGTGGTCAGGTCCATTGAGCCCCTGGTTATCGCAGTGGATGCTCTTGTGATTCCATGGTCCCCATTCAGATTCTCCCTCTATTGCTTTGCAAGATAAAGGAAGGACAGACTTAGGTGATCTTCGTCGCTCCAAATTGGCCCAGGGTAACTTGGTACACAGACATACAGAATCCTAGCAGGTGAGCCTTGGTCTCTTCCACACAGGCCAGGCCTCCAGTCACAGGGCCCTCTAACCCACCCTGCTTCTTGGTTGCTGGCTTTAATGGCATATCTGTTGAAACCCAGGTCATAAAGGATTTGGCATTCCTGACTCATTCTCACCTCACCTAAGGCAAGAAAATATGTCTCTTGTAAGATCTATGATTGCACCTAGAGGGCCTACTGTGGCTGGTGCGAATACAGGGATCTCAACCCCTGCAGATTTTCTGTTCATCTCATCCTGGTCTTCCTCCTGTCAGGCCTTGACCAACATCTGGCTCTTGGTACCCTAAACGGGTAGGTTTCTGCCATATCCATTCTATTCCAGAAACTTTGGACTTTGCTTTCTGTTTTCAAGACCCTTTTATATATGGAGTTTCTTGTGATAATCTCCCACTCTGACCACCTGTGTTTCGTTGAGATCTGAATCTGGTGCTTTCAGTACTTCAAAAACCTCTTTTTGAACCAATTAATGATATCCAATTGGCGGATCTCATGGGTTAGGTGGAATTTTTGGTGGACATTACTTCCTTCAAGCATGTCTCCAAGTTGGAGGCTCATTGCTTGAGGACGTTCCATGGTGTACGACTTCCTGTTCTAAGTCCTGTACTGTATGACTAAGATAATGAGAATTTTGACCTACCATATCTTGGAATACAGTGCAGGAAATGGGTCCCTCCCTTCTGTCTGCTGTTTCTCTTTATTGTTTATAAACTGCATTATATGAGGGTGCACAGGGGTAGAAAAGCTTATTCTTCAGCAGGTGATAATGGAAGTCTCTTAGAAAGGGTTAAGCCTCAATCACAAATTCCTCTGGAAACATCTATTTTACTAATTTAATCTGACATTAAGCCCAAAGCTATTAAACAAAAAAATACCCATATTTCTCTTCTGTTCATTGAGGGACATAGAAAGATTGTAGATCTCGAACCACCTGATTATAGCGCCACCTGCAGGAGTAGGGTGCTAGGCACAAAATACGAAAAAAAAAAAAAGTGTCTAGTTGTGACCCCTGCTGGTGGCAAACACCCTGTCTGCTACAAGCAACCTCTGTTTTTTTTGACTAATGACAAGGAGTAAGGACCTGATGGGATTCTTTTTTGTTCCCTTTTCGCATTTTTACATTCCTTTTTATTCTCCGGTGATTGGCTGATTCTCCAATGGCTAGTGAAGAGCTGGATATACAGTTGTGTTCAAAAGTTTGCATACCCTGGCACAAATCGTGAAATCTTAGCACTGATATTGAAAATATGACTGATCATGCAAAAAAAAAATCTTTTATTTAAGGATAGAGATCATATGAAGCCATTTATCACTTAGTTGTGTTGCATCATAATGATAAGAAAAATCACCGAAATGGCCATGATCAAAAGTTTTCATCCCCTGGAATGTTTGGCCTTGGTACAGACACACAAGGTGACACACACAGGTTAAAATGACAAAGGTTAATTTCCCACATCTGTGGCTTTTTAAATTGCAATTAGTGTCTGTATATTAATAGTCAATGAGTTTGTTGGTTCTCATGTGGATGCAGTGAGTAGATGCTGAGCCATGGGGAGCAGGAAAGAACTGTCAAAAGACCTGTGTAGCAAGGTAATGGAACTTTATAAAGATGGAAAAGGATATAAAAAGATATCCAAAGCCTTGAATATGCCAGTGAGTGTTGTTAAATCACTTATTAATAATGAAAATCCAGGGATCTCCTGATACCAGGCCAAGGTCAGGTAGAGGAAGAACGTTTGCAGCCACAACTGCCAGAATTGTTTGGGATACCAACTAAAACCCACAGGTAACCTCAGGAGAAATACAGGCAGCTTTAGAAATATATAAACATAAAATATGCAGCGCTAAAAGAATCGATGATAAATGAATATTAAATGTACATATTATACATGTGCAAATAAGCAAAGTTATTAGGCACTGAGACCCATGACGTGAGTCCATATGGTATATCAAACGAAGAAAGGTGCATATAGTGACATTAGTGACAAACTCAATCAATCCGATGGTAATGATAAATGGTGAAACAATCCGTGACTTCTGTGACTTAGAGAATAAATGTTGATTGCACTAACCAGATAGTGCAATCTTTTGCGCATTGGAGTAAATAAGACCTACTCCTGGTCATCTGGATCTGGAGCACTGCAACATGGAAGGTCATCAGGCCAGCAGAATCCAGGTGATATGCATCCAAAGGGGATAGCCCATCTACAAGTATTCAATTATCAGCCACCAGGGGGATCTTACACGCTATCATGTGTCAGGAATCACCTTGGGGAAGGGGCTCGTAGAACAAACAAGCCCAGAAGAGAGGTATCCAATAGTGTAGTATTTTATTAATGAGCGTAATATAAAAGCAGATAAATTAACTTAATTTAAAATTTCCAAGATGGACGCCGGCCGTTCATAGGGACTGTGTGGGCTGTGGCCACTGTGTGGGGGCACCTCCCCTAGCTTACCTAAGCTGGGGTAGTTGGCGGCCCTATATGCCTGGCATGCCTATGACGGTGGCTGGCTGTTTCAGGAAAACGGTAATAAAAGTTTTCATTGCTGATGTGTGAGCCTTGCGGGCTCCCCTGCAATTATTCTTTATGCTTACCTATTTGTACAGCTTGCAAGCCTGTGTCTGTCACAGTCGTCTATCCTGTTCTTGGGGTCCCCTTTGGAGCCTCTGGGGTACTACCCTTTACTTCTGGCATAGATAGCTTTATTTTGCATATCAAATATGGTGTCCCTGAAATTTGCATACATCTACTTCATTGCCTTTTATTTACGAGGGGTGTCAGTTTCTCTGCTCACTATGCTTTTGAGGAAGCCTTTAAAAAAAAAAAAAAAAAAAGTTGTCTTCTCATCCACAGTGGATCTACCAATTTCTAAACTCAATAAGGCTATGATTACCCTGGTGGAGGAGTCACTGTCTTTCAAAGATTCTATAGACGAGAGTGTTCGCTTGTCTATCCAGGTGCTGGCTCATGACACATCATTATGGGGGTGTATATATTTATATATTTTAAAAAAATTTTTATTAATAACTGTTGGTAAATGATAGAGATCTCTTGCTTGTTTGTGTCTCTCTTGCTTGTTTGTGTCTTTCCTGAGTACTGTATGAGGAGAGATATTTGGACCTAGTCTTCTTGAAGAGTGTATTAACCCTTGGTGGTCTCATTCTGTTTGCAAAGTGTGGAGGATATCTCCAACAAGCGTACATGGACCTGCTTATTTTTTTTATAAGAGGGCTCTGGTGAATGAACATCTTCACAGGGGCTATGCACTGAAGAGCACCTGTCTACAGCTTGATAGATTTGAAGCACTTACTCTGGTAAACATCAGATAGCTCTGTATAGTGATGGGATCCTGTTTTTTCATTCCCTGCTAAGCAGTGAAACAAAATGATCCCTTAGTAAAATCAGCACACCGTACACACATTAACACTTTCTAGGCACACAGTTAATCCTTTGATTTTCTCAGATGTTAACCCCTTCCTACCCAATGTCATTAGTACAGTGTCAGTATATATTATTAACATTAATCACTGTATTAGTGTCACTGGTGATGTCAGTTGCAGTTAGTCAGTTCCCACTCAATTACGGTGTCCCTCGCACTATCAGTCCTGCTGTATGTCACTGATCACCCCTATTGCTAGTATAAAAAAATTAAAAATTCCAGTATTCGTTCCATTATTTGTAGACACTATAAACTACATATACCAATTAATATTCACTTATTGGATTTTTTTTTTTTACATAAGACATGTAGCAAAATACATTGTGGTCTAAATTTATTAACAATTTGATTATTTTTTTTTTATTTTTATATGGAGTATGGCTTATAGCAAAAAGTAAAACATAGGGGTTTTTCATTTAAATGTTTTGTCTTTTTTTATTTATATAAATTTAAAAACCCAGTGGTGATCAAATACCACCAAAGGAAAGCTCTATTTATGTGAAACAAATTATATAAATTTTATTTGGGTACAGTGTTGCATGACCACATAATTTTCAGTTAAAGTAGCGCATTGCCCAATAGCACAAAATGGCATGGTCATGAATGGGGAGGGGGGGTAAATCTTCCAGAGGTCAAGTAGTTATAATGATCAGCTTTTATTTATTCATGAAAAACAGAGAAAAATATCCACGCTGTGCCTTTTGGGATGTGGTAGCTAACACAAATAAGTAGCAAACCTAAAAAAGATACTAAGTAACAAATGTACAGCGCACTTAAATATTATAAATAATATTCTATTCCATAAGTGTACCAAGTATAGTTAAACTCAGTCCATGTAACATCAAAACCGGAGAGCAACTTGAAAGAAACAGTTCACCACCTTTGACAGAAGTGCAAACTCTTCATACATGTGTTCGGAGGTCCACCACTGTCTGCTTGTGAATCTAAAACTCACCAGAAACGTTGGCTGCTATTACAACAGGAAAAACACCCATGTGTCATCGCCATAAGGAACCAAAGTGAATGAAATGCTGCCAGTAGTTACATCAGCGTCCGCCTTGCGGTAGGACCAGGGCTGTTATAAATAAAGCTCCCCAGGAACCAAACAAATCTCTAATAATGTAGTATTTATAGTTATACAGTGCCTTGAAAAAGTATTCATACCCCTTGCAATTTTCCACATTTTGACATGTTATAACCAAAAACGTAAATGAATTTTATTGGGATTTTATGTGATAGACCAGTGGTGGGCAACCTTTTTTTTCAACTGAGCCAAATCTCGCCAAAACCACGATTGAAATTTATTTTGAGAGCCACATTTTTAAAACTGAAAATACATCCCCCATATAGTAATTCATCCCCCATATAGTAATTCATCCCCCATATAGTAATTCATCCCCCATAGTAATTCATCCCCCATATAGTAATTCATCCCCCCTATAGTAATTCATCCCCCCTATAGTAATTCATTCCCCATATTGTGTCAATTCACTTACCTTTGCTCCGCGCGTTCCTCTCGCCGTGTTCCCGCGCCGTTCCGGTCTTCAGGGCGGACTGTGAGAGGAGAGGAGTTCGTCACGCTGCCCCGCCTACATCCTGACAGCCAATGTTTGCCACGCTCCGCGGGACGGATTAAAAGGTCCGCCGGGCCGTAGTTTGCCCATTGCTGGGCTAGCTGCAGAGTCCTGACTTTTGGGGCGGCCGCCCGAGAGGAGGGAGGGGAGCGGGCGCCCGGCACACAGAAGAGCCGCATTAAAGTGTGCAAAGAGCCGCATGTGGCTCGTGAGCCGCGGCTTGCCGACCACTGTGATAGACCAACACAAAGTGGCACATAATTGTGAAGTGGAAGGAAAATGATAAATGGTTTTCAACATTTTTTACAAATATCTGAAAAGTGTGGCGTGCATTTGTATTCAGCCCCCCCTTAGTCAATACTTTGTAAAACTGCCTCTCTCTGCAATTACAGCTGCAAGTCTTTTTCGGTATGTCTCTACCAGCTTCTGGAGAGTGACATTTTTGCTCATTCTTTGCAAAATAGCTCAAGTTCTGTCAGATTGAATGGAGAGCATCTGCCACAGATTCTCAATTGGATTTAGGTCTGGACTTTGGGTCATTCTAACACATGAATATGCTTTGATTTAAACCATTCCATTAAAGCTCTGGCTATATGTTTAGGGTTGTTGTCCTGCTGAAAGGTGAACCTCCGCACCAGTCTCAAGTCTTGTGCAGATCCTAACATGTTTTCTTCTAAGATTGCCCTGTATTTGGCTCCATCCATCTTCCCATCAACTCTGACCAGCTTCCCTGACCTTGCTGAAGAAAAGCATCCCCACAACATGATGCTGCCACCACCATGTTTCACGGTGGGAATGGTGTGTTCAGGGTGATGTGCAGTGTTAATTTTCCACCACACACAGCGTTTTGCTTTTATGTCAAAAAGTTAAATTTTGGTCTCATCCAACCAGAGCACCTTCTTCCACATGTTTGCTGTGTCCCCCGCATGGCTTCTTGCAAACGGAACATATTATGGCTTTCTTTCAACAATGGCTTTCTTCTTGCCACTCATCCATTAAAGGTCAGATTTGAGGAGTGCACGACTAATAGTTGTCCTGTGGACAGATTATCCCACTTGAGCTGTATATCTCCTCCAAAGTTACAGTGGGCCTCTTGGCTGCTTCTCTGATTAATGCTCTCCTTGCCCGGCCTGTCAGTTTAGGTGGACGGTCATGTCTTGGTAGGTTTGCAGTTGTGCCATACTCTTTCCATTTTTTGGATGATGGATTGAACAGTGCTCTGTGAGATGTTCAAAGCTTGGGATATTTTTTTGAAACGACCCTGCTTTAAACTTCTCCACAACTTTATTTCTGTCCTGTCTGGTTTGTTCCTTGGCCTTCATGATGCTGTTTGTTCACTAATGTTCTCTAACAAACCTTTGAGGGTTTCACACAGAACAGCTGTATTTATACTGAGATTAAACTACACACAGGTGGACTCTATTTACTAATTAGGTGACTTCTGAAGGCAATTGGTTCCACTAGATTTTTCAGATATTTATTTGTAAAAAAAATGTGATAACTATTTATCATTTTCCTTCCACTTCGCAATTATGTATCACTTTGTGTTGGTCTATCACATAAAATCCCAATAAAATAAATTTTTTACATTTTTGGATGACAAAATGTGGAAAATTTCCAGGTATATGAATAAGTTTTCAAGGCATTTTATATAGTGATAAAGAAGTTAATTTCTTGGACTTTACTCTCACTATCTTGGATAATTGAAACTAAGTATTTTTTTAAGAGCACAGACAGGAATAGTTATATTCCCCTCACAAGCTGCCATAACCCTAATTCCTTAACAAACACACCTAAGAGTCAGTTTATTAGGATGAGGAGGAATTGTAGTAAGATGTTGGACTATTTAGCACAGAGTCCGACTTTGAAACAGAGATTTTTACAAAAAGGTTATAATGAGGGAGATCTGGTTTTACTGATCCAAGAGGTGGGGCATATGGATAGATTTAAATTAACCAAAGATGGAGTTAGAAATTCAGTGATATCCTGTCATTTTATTACTGGTTTTTCTAGTCAACACTAGCAGATTACACGGCATGGTGTACCAACAATGGCAGATTATCCATAGACATTGGGGCATTTTGAAAGGAGATGCTGTTCTTAATAAAATCCTCCCAGATGCCCCACAGGTAGTCTTTAGGAGGGCTCCTAATCTAAGTGATAAGATTGCCCCCCAATGTAGTTGACCCACCCCGCAAATTGGAGTTAAGGGATTTTATCCCTGTAATAAGTGTATTATTTGTGGGGTATTTAGACAGAGATGTAGAAGATTGAACAACTTTACCTCACATAGCATGATTAAGACTTATGAAATGGATTCATTTATTTCATGTAATTCCAGATACGTTGTCTACCTCCTTCATTGCCCTTGTGGCATTCAATATGTGAGGAGGACCATGCGTCATCTGAGGGAACACATTTTTATGATCTTAAACATGGCTTTAAGAATCATAGCTTCACAGCTCATTTCAGGCGGTTCCACAATAGTATTGACCCTCAAAAATAGAACAGCACTACGTGCACTTGCTCGACTACCTCTAATTTGTGTCCCGTTCTGAATAAAAGTGCAATGTGCTAAAAACAGAGAAAATATAATATCATATTATGTGACCAACTCTCATAAAGTGCAAACTAAGTGTATGTATTGAACGTACCTTTTATCATATATAAATAGATGTTCTTAATAAAAAAGTGTCCAGTGTACACATACAAAAGTACAAGGAATTATATAACCTAAATCATGCTAAAACCAAAACAATTGCTAACTCAAAACACTCTCTGTCCCACAACGTCCAACATATACTCTCGTGTCCATGAAAAATAAAACTGTTCATCAAAACTGAGGGAACACATTTATAATATTAAACATGGGTTTAAAAGCTATAGCCTCTCAACTCATTTCAGGCGGTTCCACAATAGGAATCCCAGTAAAGCCTTTTTTGTAGGCATTGACAATTTAAAACCCCACTGGAGAGGATGCAATAAAACTCGGGAAATCTTTAAATTAGTGATGCGCTGGACCAACGAGCTTAAAACGTATGCCCCTTTTGGCCTTAACTCTGACTGGAATATTAATTGTTTTATTGATACTAAATAGATTTTCTGCTTTTTGGAGTAGGGTTTTGTAGGTCTTGGAGGAAAGTGTCCCCCTAGTTTATATTTATATTGATGACTCGTATACATTTTGTATTTTTTATCTTTTTCATCATCTAGATATTTGGGCATTAGTCTCCTTTATATTGTTCTAAAGGCAGGCCCCATTTGGCATTTTTTCAGTTGAATGCCATCCTAGCTTAGTATTGGGTCCTGTCCCTTTTAAGAGGAGACCAATAAAGTTTTTAATTCATGTGTTTAATGCTTATTTTTATATATGTTATATTTGGTTTTCTATTTTGTTTGTAAATAGTGGATTTCCTCCACTCTCTCCAATTTGCTAATGTTTTTTGGATGTATATGATACCTAGACAGTCTGAACCCTACTTACTGCTTTGTATAAAACGTTTTTCATCAACTTACTAGTGCTTGGTCACTTAGTTTGACCTTTAAGAATATGGTGGTTCCACTGTTTCTCCTTTTAGTAATTTGGTAGAACAGTTGATTTTTGAGGTTTTCCCTTATTCTAACCTGCAGTAAGATTGCAGACTTTTTATTTCTGGTTAATTAATATGGTGGAACCAACACTTCTGGTTGTCTGGGAGTCTTTTTTTTGTGTTTCTCTTTTCCTTGCACTAAAGTAATATGGTGGAACCGCTACTTCCAATGGGGCAAGAGGGCGGAATTTAAACTTCTGTTTTTTCTGTCTTTACTGTACACACCTGGAGAGGGTGGAGTAAAGAAGCTATATATTAAGAAGAGATGTCAACACAGGAACACCCCTTGATAATGTCGTATTGGATGAAACGCATCGGGAAGGAGTGTCTTGTGCTGATGTCACGCCGCTGCGTGATCCTGGGTCAGCAGTGGCCACATATGTAAGCAATTTACACTGTTTTTCTTGCTTGTAATTATTTTATCCATTTTAATAAATACTGCACTATTGGAGATTTGTTTGGCTCCTGGGGAGCTTTATTAACCACAGCCCTGGTCCTACCACAAGGCAGATGCTGATATAACTACTGGCAGCAATTCATTGACTTTGGTTGCTTATGGCGATGACACGTGGGTGTTTTTGCTGTTGTAATGACAGCCAACGTTTCTATTGAATTTTAAATTCACGAGATGGTGGCTGACTTCTGAACACATTGCATGAAGAGTTTGCACTTCTGTCAAAGGTGGTGTTTCTTTCAAGTTGCTCACCGGTTTTGATGTTACATGGACTGAGTTTAACTATACTTGGTACACATTTATGGAATAGATTATTATTTACACAGTTATAATATTTAAGTGGTGCTGTACATTTGTTACTTTTTATTTATTCATGTAAAACCTTTATACCAAAAAGAAAAAAAAAATTCTTTTGCTGTAACTGAATATAAAGTGTGAGCTGGAGTTTGTCTTAAGTTTGTTATTTGTATTCAAATCTGCTAATACATTTAACACTACCGTTCCCCCCAGACTGACAATGCTGTGTCCTAACTTATTCGTCCACAGTGGTGTCTCACTAATACAGGTGTGTTATTGGCCAGATCATCAGGTGAAAACAGTGGGAAATGCCAAAGAAAAGAAAACTGATGCAACCACCACATCTAATGATTGAATTCCTCCCGCTGTGCTATTGTGTTCTGCTGTCAGTGACTGCCATAGCTGAAAGTATTAAAACTTGAGCCAACCAGGCTTCTAAGTCACCAACCTGGAACAAGCTTGCAGATTAAAAACTGCTGATTTAGCGCTTAAAGCACTGAGCCATTGTAGAACAGCCAGGCAATTAACATTTTCAGGAAGAGAGATCAGCAATGAAAGCTTGAATATGTGTTCACTATATGTTTCTTTTAATCTGGAATGATTAAAAAGGATTGAATGTTGTGCATGTTTCACAGATCAACAGATTTAAAGCTCTATTGAAGACACAAAAATAGTTATTGTGACCTGGTACTACTTGAACTAGAACATTAGATGAATTGGTGCAATATATGAACTCCGTATACTTACCCAGCTTTTCAACCCCCACTTAGTGAGTTGCTTATAAAGTTAGGAGCATTCAATTTAATCATCTTATTGAAATTGTGATGTTTTCTCTTCTTGTTTCTGTCCAGCTTGTAGGTAGAGTTGACTGCTTTGGGCGCCTGGTTTACAGGGGGTGGTGTCACCCTATGCACAAGTCATTCCTGACCTTCCAGAGAACCCACCACCACATCTTATTGTATATGCAGATGTCCTGATGTGAGTCCCAATGACCTGGCTATGTGATCCACGCAATGTTGTTTTAACATTTCCAGTCTCTCAATATCTCAAGAACTGCATACAATGGAAAAGACGTGACTTATGCATATTGTGAGCAAGAGGACCCTTCTTAAGTTCTTTATTTGAAGAAACAGCAGTGTTATCCGACAGTGACCTTTGGGACATTGACTTTCTAAAGCATGTAATGCTATATTTCTTTTTTGCGACACTTAACATTCCCAGTGTTTAATATAACTGTTCCTTCAAGAACCTTTTTTTTTTTTTTTTAAAATAAGATGTATGTACCTTTCATTGTTGAGAGAGGTGGAGGTCAATCTTCCTTAGCCTCACCAAATCTAACCATTTTGTGCTATTTTATGTATAAACCACTCTTCAGCTGAATGTTGAATGTCCTGCTGTAACTACTTTACCGGATGCAAATGTTCTCTCCATTCAATTAGATAAGGTTGTCTATAACTACTTGACAAGGAGTCTTACTATAAAATGTATTTTCATTTTTTTAGGGTGAGTTTGTGCCAAAAAGTTAAAAAGCCTTACTTTTCTTGATTAATATGTTTCTATGGCTCTTCCAATTCTTGCTTCACATCCTTGCAGATTGCCTGGGACCCTTAAACCACGGCCACTCTGTAATGCAATTTTTGACGATCTACCTGTAGGTAACTGCCTCCTCATATCCTCCACTTTGCTACTAATTAGTAGCTAAGGTCAGCAGCACTTTGTTAGTAGCACTACTACTGAGGCCAGTAGTAGTGTTCACTATCATCACGGAGTCCAGTAGTCGTGGACTTGAAGCAGACGAGGAGGGTCAAGCCGTGACCAAGGAAGCCAGACAGCAATAGTATTGTAACGTGACCTAGGTGTCTGGGTGCACTTCAGGAGAGTAAAGCCAACATGCAGGAAGCCGAAGATGCCTATTTTTTAGGGAATGTTTGGCTTTCAATTGTGGAAGCTATGTACTACAGCACATTCTGGGTCCTTGTGCCTATTATTCAGGATTCGGTAATCTTTATATTTGTTTTTCCCAATTATTTGCTTTGCCCTGATGGAAACAAGGAGGCTGCCATTGCTGACCTTACCTTTTAAAAAGGCTCTATGCTTGGCTGCCATGCTGCCCCTCTTGCTTTCAGTATTTTAAGTATATGACCATGAACAAACATACAGTTAAGGACTTCCGACTTTTCTATGACTACTGATTTGCATATTTTTTAAGGAGAATAAACCATTCCTAGCAAAGGCAGTTGTAAAGAACAAATACAGCATCATAACCATGCAAGGGGGAAAGGAAGCAAGAAAATTGGAAGACCTAAGGCCAGAAAATGCTGAGGAATGCAGAGTATTAAAAAGGGAAAGGAAGTAAATCGGAAATGAAGTGAAAGGGAGGGAAGGAGGGTCAGGGAATCCCAGTGGACACAAGCTCTTGCAACGTTGGGTGGATAAAAGTGACTGGTTGAAAGACAGTGGCTGATAACAGGAGATCCAGGGTTGCCAGACTTGAGTAAATTTTGATTCCGTCAAGAAAGCAATAAGTTTCTCATTTATCGTGACATCGGTCATCTTGTTTTTCACTGCCTCAAAACTAAGGGTCGGGGTTTTCACAGTCAGCTAGCATTTTCAACAAGAAGTCAGCAATGGCAGTCACAATATTTATCTAATGATAGGTTTACTTTGTCAGCTGACAATGCACCTAACTGCCATGTTCATTACCGAGTCCTCTTTACGAAATGTCCTCCTACTCCTCTGGTGCCAAAGCTTCAAGTCAGTGTTTAAGGTTTGCCTTTAATATCTCCTGTGTACAGACCAGCTTGTGCTACCTACACTGTACACATCTGACATTCAACGTTTTTATACTGCATTTTTTGTTTCGTATGACAGATATACACACACACTCTTCTGTTGCTTTGCACTTATTTGTATACAGTATTAAATTGGTAAGACATGCAATCTGTATTTTCATCTTTCTTTATTAGTCTTCTACAGCATTTAGATTACTTGACAAGCACCCAACCCTGAATAAAAATGTTGCTGTTCTTTTATTTTGTCTCTTCTACCTTGCATTTTGCATCTTACTTTACATATGATTTTAGAAGAGTGTGACATATTTACAAAGCAACAGTGGCTTATCTCATCTAGATTTGTTAGTTTGAGGAACCTGATGAAGACCTACACTGCAAAAATATTTTTAAGACGGTGACCCATTGCTGTCCTAAAATGAGCAATCGCTCCTCCCTTACACTTGTATTTATATGCTTTACAATGTGCTAAAATGCATGAGTCCAAGTTCCCCAATATAAACAGTGTTCTCATCTCAGCGCTGCAGTGCATTTTGAAAAATACGTGTCAGTTTTTTGAGGCCCAAGAATGAAAATGGATAAATTCAACATATTGGAAACGTGTGTCCATGATGAGTGAGAACACATCTGCCCAACGATAGGAAAAAAAAAAAAAACCCTCTACACCTACAGATAGTTGCAAATAAGACCTTAGAGATTTCTATCACTCAGCGAGTGTGCTGCCTATCCCTAGAGTGGTTTGTTCTGTTGGAAAGCCTTACAAACCGTAACAGGCAGAATGTGCCGTAGAGGAATGGAGATTGTGAAACTTCAGTTAGGCTGCAAATGTAAATTAAAGATGAACTCCAGGCAAATATAAACAAAAATAATGGATACAGTTATGATATTAAAAATCAATCCTGTGTATTTTAGATGCATATAGTGTAACTATAGGAATTTGACGTTACACCAGTACTAAAGAACTCTTTAGAAGAAGGTTGTTACTCTGAGCCAACAAGCATCTCTTGTTTATAGATGTGCAGGCAAGGAAAATGCTGACAGAAGAGGGTAGAGTAACCAGAGGGATGACCTCATTAGTCTACTTTTGCGTCTTTGTCATCCAGTCATAGTCTGGGTGCCTGGAAGTAGCCTAGCTGTAATGCTTGACTGCAGTATAGAAAAGTAAGGTTACTAGTCTTTAGCAAGGCAATGTAAACCACAGGATTGGATGGGCAGCATCACACATCCTTCGCTAGATAACAAAGCTTTCACATATGTATTGATTCTGAGTATTTCTTTGCCTGGAGCTCAGCTTCAAAACGCTGTACACATCTCTGCAAAACTGCAGGGCGATTAGAGAATTATTTGAAATTTGTCTTTGCTTAGGCTACATTAGCTTATCATGATTTCTGCTAATAAAAATCAGAAGAATCCCCTAAAAAAGGTCCAATTTGTTTCTTGTGGTAAGAGCAGGTGTTCTTTAGTCAGTCAATATGACCTGCCTGAGAAAGGATATTTAATAATGTAATGATCAGCCCCATAAGTGATTAATTGGTAAGTAGTTGCTTTGCAACCCTACGGTGCTGGATTTGACTATATCTGAACTATATCTATATAGAGTTGAATTGCTTTTTTATTTGTTTGTGGGTTTCTACCACAACTACAAAAAAAGCTAGTAGGGCTAATTGGTGTCTAATCAACTGCTGCAGTAGTGTTTCTGTGTAATAATCTAGGTGGAGGGACTTTACACTGTCGTCTCTTCTTGGCAACCATGGCCTGATGTCAGTGTTTGTAAGTAGTTAGTAAAGTGCTGTATAATATGTCAATGCACTATGAACACAGGAAATAACTACAATAATTTATCATCTAGGCGATGTAGTGTTGCTAGGAGTAACATCTTGCCTGTCTATAGGGAAACCTTTCAACTACCAGATATTAAATATATTAATGTCAGCACTTACTC
Organism: Staurois parvus; assembly: GCF_062004578.1. Lineage (NCBI taxonomy): Eukaryota > Metazoa > Chordata > Amphibia > Anura > Ranidae > Staurois > Staurois parvus. Next base: position 4,338,849 of record NW_028318057.1, read on the forward strand.
AAAAATCTCAAAAAAGACTGCGACTGAAAAACACCCTTCTCCCCTCCTTAACCTTGTTGTTCCAGACCTTTCAGGGAAGGAACATAAGCTGGAAGTGTAAAAATAAGGTCTTTGTAAAATGAATCAAGGATTTGTTTGCCATGCACTTTAAAACAGTCCACAATCTTTCAGTGTCTCTTTGATGATGATATCAGTTACCGCATCGAACACAAATTTAACGTTTTGAGTGTCTGTGGCACAGGTCATGTGACCATAGACCTCCTTGACATCTTTCCGCATGTTTAAATCAAGAAACTGTAGTTTAATATAATTTCCTGCATCTTCATATGAGTTATTACCTATGAGAAAGTAATAATTGAGTTACAAAGTATTCATATTTATATTGCAAGTGAACAGAATTTGTCTATTATGTGCAATAATCTCCTACCATCATAATCCGGGAAGCAGATACTTAAATGAACTTTTTTGATCTTCTGCTCAAAAAGATCCTTCTTGTTCAGGAAAAGGACTATTGAAGTTGCAGCAAAGAACTTGTGATTGCAAATGCTGTTGAACAAATGAAGGGATTCATGCATTCGGTTCTGAAAAAAAAAATTGGTTTAATCCACTATTTGAGTTATGAATCACAATGTTTTAAAATGGAGTTCCATGCAGTCCCTACAATGAAGGCAAAAGCAGACCGTAAAGTGGAGTTCCAGCCATTTTGTGTTTATTAAAAGTCTGCAGCTGCAAAAACTGTAGCTGCTGACTTTTAATAAACACGCACTTACCTGTCCCAGGGTCCAGCGATTTGCTCACCTGTGCCATCCCTTCTCTCCTCTCCCTGGCGCTGGCATCACAACTGTAGGTACCAGGCTGTGACAGCTTGCGGCTTCACAACCGGGAGCCCACTGTGCATGCGCGAGTCATGCTACGCATTCTGAATGGTCCGGCAGTCTTCTTGGACCTACGAAGGTTACCGGGAGACTGCGGGAGGAAGGAGGAGGGTCAAACTTCCAGCTCGCTTTTACATGGCAAAGTGAACCAGAAGTGTGAGTGGGTACCTGTCAAAAGCGGGTATCTCCCCCCCAAAAGGTGTCAAATATGGCAGTGGAGAGGGGCAGGAGGCAAACAAGCAGTGCTTCCACTCGTGGGTGGAACTCCACTTTTAATGTAAAGTGTCTTCTTTTAATCACTTAAGTGAAAGTATGCAAAGCTAAAAACTATTTTTTCTTCTTGTAATTTCACATTAGATCTCGTGTCAGTTATAAAAATTGCTGCTTAGGCGTTGAGGATGATTTATTCACCCAAACATTTTCTAGCTGTTCACTTCACTTATTCAATCATATGAAAAGCAGCTGGATATGATATTCAGAGTGAATAGGAATTGAAGGTAATATTCACAATTTTTAAATGCAGATTCTCAGCTCCTTTAGTAAATCATCCCAAATGTCTCTTCTGAAGGTGAGGATCAGTGACCCGGCAGAGCCACCTGCTTGCCACCTCTGTCTTTTTCCTTTTGGCAGAAAATATAGTACTACTGCTTAGGGCACCTAACATGAACAGAAAGGGTTCTGAAGTAATGTTAGAAGGGAAGAGTAATTATATGGAGATTTGTTTTTTTCATCCATTGAGGGACACAGGAACTCTTAAACCCTCAGGTCGCCTACAGGGGGACAGACCACTGACAAACTAAACTGTAGACCAGACCAGGAAATCCCCCTCCTGCTACCAATTTTATTTGCTAGTGTCCTCGGAGGGTGGACATCATCTTCAGATCTGCTGTATGAAAGGCTAACCTATTTTTTGCTAGCACTACTGTCTTCTTTGACTTTTTTTTTTTTTTTTAAATCAAAATGTTTCTCTACATCACTGCTGGTGCTTTCTCTTTGCAGGTATACAAAATGGTTGTCCTCAGGTTGGTTTTTGGAGTAGTGTGTCAGATGGACTGGATGTTGCAGGGATAAGCTAAGAGTAACCTTTTGGTATTGGGTTCTATGTGGGATGCTTTCCAGACTCCATTCTAGTAAAAAGTAAGCTGCAGAATGCTTTCTAGGTTTAAAGCTGCTGGCATTGCCTTAGAGCATGCCCTGTCTCTGAAGTCTCACTCAATCTATTGCTATTGCAAATTAAAGGAAACTGTTTCAGCTCTTATTGATGCAGTGCACACCACTCTAGGGGGTCCGCTGGTTGCTTTTATCAGTGTTGTCTCCAGTTTTAAGGCATTTAAAACTCCTAAGACCACAAAGACTTTCCCTTTGCACCTGCTTTTCCATCTATTTCTCTAATGGAGATTGGAAGCACACGGGTAAGTTATTTGCTCCTCCGAGCACTTATTAGCCTTGTATCAGTTTTGGTGGGGATTTTGTACAGAAGTGGTACACTCCTACTATGGATCCAGCTGTGTCCCAGCTTAACAAGATGCTATATTCCAGGAGAGGACGTGCCTGTCTTCAAGGACCCACCTGATAAGCAATTGTATGCTCTTTCTAGAGCTCCATTTTCTTTCCTACCCTTCACCTGAACCTGACTGTGACTATACTTTGTTAAACCATGTCGGATTGATCAAAATCCTTTAAAATAGATCTAACTGCTGCTGTGGTTAATCCCTTGTTTCTTGAACAGGTGGAGCAGATGGCTTTAGCATTAAAGCTGTGACTGTTTGCTGGAAGTCTTTTTTCTCATTTCCCACATGGAAAAAAAAACTGATCTGCATGGCCTCCAAGGGATAGCAACTCTTGGGACCACATCAATAATATTATAAAGCATGCTACTTCAGTGGAAGAAGCCCAAGGGATAAACTGCAAAGTCTTCTTCCTCTCTGTTAGGTAAGGACTCTTTAATTTCTTCACTCCATCAACCTCTACATTGAGATCCTTTAAGCTTGGCTCCCAGTTCACCTGCAAGGACTGCCACTCAGTCTGCCAAATCCTTAGACAAGTCTTATTTGGAATAAAGGTGCATCTCTCCTTTCTAGAGTGAGGGGACATTTGTTAACCTTTGTGGATACTTGAACAGTTTGCATCCCTAGATGCTTGTGTGCAGGAGGTTTCAGGTTACAAACTGGAATTTCAGCACCTGCCCTGTTATCATACAAATGAGTAGATCTACTTATAAGTCTGTTGGGTCTTATGGATCAAGGTTTCTATGATAGGTTTCAGGTGTTTTACTCCAACCTGTTCACAGCAAAACCAAAAAGGGGGCATCTGCTCTGTGTTGGGTTTTAAAGCTCTGCATGTCTTTAAGTAGGTCCAGAAATTCTGCTGATTCCACTAAATCTGTCATCACCTCTCTTTTACCAGAGAATCTTTCTGGCTTCTTTGAACATCAAGGATCCTTACCTTTATGTCCCCATCTGTCCAGAGCATCAGCCATTCCTATGCTTTGCTGTGGGACTCCACCAGTTCATGACTTTGTCGTTTTGGCCTCTTGTCTGCCTTCAATAAGGTGCTGGCCCTGATATTCGCAATGCTGCGCTCTTGGGGCATCCCTATTGTTGGATATTTTGTCAACAGAGCTCTTGCTGACTTACTTTTACAGAAGGTCAAAGTGTCTACCAGTATCTAGATCTTACAGTGATTCAGGTGGATCATAAACCTTTGGTGTTTGGTGCTGGAACAGACTCAGCATATGTGTGTGTGTCGTAGACAAAGCCCAGGCGACAAGTGTTCCTTTCACAAGAGAAACTTCAGACTATCTGATCTCAGGGTCAAACTCGCATACAAAAGAAGCTAGTTGTACAATTCCTGGACTGGAAAGTCCAGGGCCTGTTGGTAGCTCCCTTCCAGAAATGTTAATTTGCCCTGGTTTACTCCCAACTTCTGCAATGCAGCATTCTTTGCTCATGGGACAAGTCAATCCAATCTCTGGACTGATAGATCTGTTGTTCTGCTGGGAATCTGGTTTTACATAGTTTGGTGGCTCGGGAATCTGGCTCTGGAGTTGGGAAAGTTCTTCATTCTCATCTTTTGAAGGATCCTTGTGACGGATGTCAGTCTGTCGGGCTGGGGAGTCGTGCTGGACAACCTGTCAGGGCAGGGGACTTGGTTGTTTTGTCTCCCAATCAGCATTTTGGAAATTCTGGCAGTTTGGCCAGTTTGTGTCTACAGTGTTGGACCATTCTGACTGCAGGGTCTTTTGACCTGAATCTAGTTGGATAACACAATAGGGGTGGTATACATTGACATTTACAGAGGAATCCGAAGTCTCCCTATACAAAAAGAAGTAGAGCGGATTTTGCCTTGGTTAACCTCCCGTGCGGTATTCCCGAGTGTAGCTCGCGGTTAACTTTCAGTGCCAAAAGCAGTAACCCTGAGCTACACTCGGGATTACCCTGCAGTGTTGCTCAGGGATTCCCTCCAGCACTTACCTTGTCCTGCGCTCCCACTCTGTCCCCCCTGCAGTGTCCCTAGCCATCTCCGCTGGCCAATGCCGGCATCTGTCTTCCGGGTTCCGTTCCCTGCGAGCGTCGGGACATACGGGGGACGGAACCGATGGGAAATTCAAAAATGTTAAAATGTGACATTCACTAAATACACTAAAATCTCATAGTATAACATTACTGTATCAAACCATTTCACTTACAGTACATTTTGTCCCTAATGCTTTGTCCTGTGCCCTGCCTGCATTTTTACTGTTCTTTCTGCCTGGAAACTGAGAAACATCCATGGTGTCCAAAAAGCGTCCCTTTAGGTCAAAAGCGGTTTTAGACCAGCTAGAGAACAGCGACCATAAATTAGAACCACTTGAAGAATTGAGTGATAATGATTTGTGGGGAAATTCGTCATCAGACACTGAAAGCTATTTTTCGGCTGAGCTCAATGATGTGCGAACTTGGCGCTCTATTTCAAATTTCAGTGTTTCTGCTTTGATTATATTATTGAATTAAATTTATTATGTTATTATTTTTTATGATTATTATATTATAATTTATGATTTCGTGTTTCAAATTTTAACATACCCGGGATGTTTACTAGACTCTTGTTTGGACAGATTTCAGTGAGTTATTCCTAAGAATTACAGGCCTACAATAAAAAAAGTATTTCCATTGAAAACAAGGTACCACTTTGAGCACAGAAATATTGACATAATCAGACCGCTAGGGAGGTTAAAACCATTTCAGCCTTGTCAGCTATGTACAGCTAGGTGTAGAAAATTGGCAGACAGACTTCCTTTAGCCAGCAGCACCTGGATCTGTGGTAGTGGTCCCTTCATTTGCAGGTCTTCCAGGGTCCATGTTGCAAGTTGGGGAAACTGGATGTGGACCTACCTATTGGCTTCCAGGTTCAACTACAAAATTGACAGTTTGTTTTCAGGTACAGGGATTGTCTAGCAGAAGCAGTGGATGCTTTGGTGGCATTGTGGGATCAGTACACCCTAAATTGATATGCCTATTTCTCCTGGAACCTCTTCCTCACATGCTTTGCTTAATTGAGAAATAGGCATATTGGTAATTCTTATTGCTCTGGACTGGTAGGATTCTGGGCAGACACTTCATGCGCACAGCCAGATGGTCAGGATCTTCTGTTCCAAGAACTGACTTGCCATAATGCTACACGGTCACTGGTGTTAACAGTGTGGCTGTTACAGGGACATCTTTGTCTGTAATTCATATGATGCTAGGAAATCTTTTTCCTGCAAGGTCTGTTATCAAGCATTAAAAACATCCTTGATTTGGTGTGAGTCTTCAGGATTCCAACACATCAGTTTTTCCATGGAACGCTCCCTATCCTTCTTGCAGCTGGGTCTGGTTAGAGTTTGGCTTCCAGCACTATCAATGGTCAAGTTCCTGCCTTTTCTATAATATGTCAGAGATTGTTGCCCTTTCACACATTAAGACTGGATTCAGAGAATAGTAATGATTCACTGGTTATTAGTGGTGTACCCCAAGTTTCCGTGTTGGGACCTTTACTATGTAACGTATTTATAACTGATAGAGTTTGGGATTAAAAGTATAGTTTCAGTGTTTGTAGATGACACAAAGCTCTGTATGGAATGTCCTTAAAGGATGTCTCTAACTTACAAGTCAGCCTCAATGTGTTATTTATTTGGGAAACTATATGGCAATTGAGGTTTAATGTTGATAAAAGTATTAATGCAACGGGGAGCTAAAAACATGCACGCAGCATACGGTTGCAAGAAAAAGTATGTGAACCCCTTGGGATTACGTGGCGTTTTGCATGAATTGGGCATAAAATGTGCTCTGAACATCATCTAAGTCACAACAATAGAAGAACACAGTCTGCTGAACATAATACTACACAAACATTAGATGTCGCCATGGTTTATTTGCACATAACATGTAAACATTCACAGTGCAGGGAGGAAAAAGTATGTGAGGCCCTAGCTTAATGACTTCTTCCAGAGCTAATTGGAGCCAGGAGTGAGCCAACCTTGACTCCAATCAGTGTGATGATATTGAATGTGTTGCTGACAGCTGTCCTGCCCTTAAAAAACACACCTGTTTTGGGTTTACTGGTTTCAAGAAGCACTGTCTGATGTGAACCATGCCTCGCAGAAAAGAGCTCTCAGAAGACCTATGATCAAGAATTGTTGACTTGCATGAAGCTGGAAAGGGTTACAAAAGTATCTCCAAAAGCCTTGATGTTCATGTGTCCGCGGTAAGACAGACTGTCTACAAATGGAGAAAGTTTAGCACTGTTGCTACTCTCCCTAGGCGTGGTCGTCCTGTAAAAATGACTGCAAGAGCACAGCGCAGAATGCTGCATGAGGTAAAGAAGAATCCCAGAGTGTCAGCTTAAAGACCTACAGAAATTTCTGGCACATGCTGACATTTTTGTTGACACATCTACAATAAGGAAAACATTAAACAAGAATGGAGTACATGGGAGGACACCACGGAGGAAGCCATTGCTGTCCAAAAAGAATATTGCAGCACGTTTGAAGTTTGCAAAAGAGCACCTGGATGTTCCACAGCACTACTGGCAAAATATACTGTGGACAGATGAAAACAAGATTGAGTTGTTTGGGAAGAACACACAATACTATGTGTGGAGAAAAAAAGGCACAGCACACCAACATCAAAACCTCATCCCCACTGTAAAACATGGCGGATGGAACATCATGGTTTGGGGCTGCTTTGCTGCCTCAGGGCCTGGACGGATTGTTGTCATTGATGGGAAAATGAATTCCAGAGTTTATCAAGACATTTTGCAGGAAAACGTACGACCATCTGTCCTCCAACTGAAGCTCCACAGAGGATGGGTGATGCAACAGGACAATGACCCAAAGCATACAAGTAATTCAACAAAACAATGGCTGAAACAGCACAGAATACGCCTTCTGGAGTGGCCCAGTCAGAGTCCTGACCTCAACCTGATTGAAATGCTGTGGCATGACCTTAAGAGAGCGATTCACACCAGACATCCCAAGAATATTGCTACACTGAAACAGTTTTGTGAAGAGGAGTGGTCCAAAATTACTCCCGATCGTTGTGCAGGTCGGATCTGCAACTACAGGAAACGTTCGGTTGAGGTTATTGCTACCAAAGGAGGGTCAACTAGTTATTAAGTCCAAAGGTTCACATACTATTTCCTCCCTGTGCTTTGAATGTTTACATGTTATGTGCAATTAAACCATGGCAACATCTAACGTTTGTGTAGAATTATGTTCAGCAGACTGTGTTCTTCTATTGTTGTAACTTAGATGACGTTCAGAGCACATTTTATGCCCAATTCATGCAAAACTCCACGTAATCCCAAGGGGTTCACATACTTTTTCTTGCAACTGTATATTCTAGGAGGAAAACAGGTGGGGGAGTCGGGATGAAAAGGATTTGGGTGTTTTGGTAGATGATAGACTTCAATAGCAGTTTTGGGTACCAGTGTGAGTATATGTAGGTGTGTGTGTATATGTGTGTGTGTGTGTGTGTGTATATATATATATATATATATATATATATATATATATATATATATATATATACAGTCATGGCCGAAATTGTTGGCACCCTTGATATTTTTCCTGAAAATCAAGTATTTCACACAAAAAAGGTATTGCATTAACACATGTTTTGCTATACACATGTTTATTCCCTTTGTATGTATTGGAACAAATATAAAACAGAGGCAGAAAAGCAAATATGACATAATGTCACACAAAACCCCAAAAATGGGCTGGACAAAAGTATTGGCACCCTTAACTTAATATTTGGTTGCACACCCTTTGGAAAACATAACTGAAATCAGTCGCTTCCTATAACCATCAATAAGCTTCTGACACCTCTCACCCGGAATTTTGGACCACTCTTCCTTTGCAAACAGCTCCAGGTCTCTCTTATTGGAAGGACACCTTTTCCCAACAGCAATTTTAAGATCTCTCCACAGGTGTTCAATGGGATTTAGATCTGGGCTCATTGCTGGCCACTTCAGAACTCTCCAGCGCTTCTTTGCCATCCATTTCTGAGTGCTTTTTGACGTATGTTTGGGGTCATTGTCCTGCTGGAAGACCCAGGATCTTGGACGCAAACCCAGCTTTCTGACACTGGGCCCTACAGTGCGACCCAAAATCCTTTGGTAATCCTCAGATTTCATGATGCCTTGCACACAGTCAAGGCACCCAGTGCCAGAGGCAGCAAAACAACCCCAAAACATCATTGAACCTCCACCATATTTTACCGTAGGTACTGTGTTTTGTTCTTTGTAGGCCTCATTCCGTTTTCGGTAAACAGTAGAATGATGTGCTTTACCGAAAAGCTCTATCTTGGTCTCATCTGTCCACAAGACGTTTTCCCAGAAGGCTTTTGGCTTACTCAAGTACATTTTGGCAAACTGTAGTCTTGCTTTTTTATGTCTCTGTGTCAGCAGTGGGGTCCTCCTGGGTCTCCTGCCATAGCGTTTCATTTCATTTAAATGTCGACGGATAGTTCGCGCTGACATTGATGCTCCCTGAGCCTGCAGGACAGCTTGAATGTCTTTGGAACATGTTTGGGGCTGCTTATCCACCATCCGGACTATTCTGCGTTGCAATCTTTCATCAATTTTCCTCATCCGTCCACGACCAGGGAGATTAGCTACAGTGCCATGGGTTGCAAACTTCTTGATAATGTTGCGCACTGTGGACAAAGGCAAATCTAGTTCTCTGGAGATGGACTTGTAACCTTGAGATTGTTGATATTTTGCCACAATTTTGGTTCTCAGGTCCTCAGACAGTTCTCGTCTCCTCTTTCTGTTGTCCATGCTTAGTGTGGCACAGACAGACACACAATGCAAAGGTTAAGTGAACGTCTCTCCTTTTTATCTGCTTTCAGGTGTGATTTCTATATTGCCCACACCTGTTACTTGCCCCAGGTGAGTTTACAGGAGCATCACATGCTTGTAACATTCTTATTTATCCGCAGTTGTGAAAGGGTGCCAATACTTTTGTCCAGCCCATTTTTGGAGGTTTGTGTGACATTATGTCGAATTTGCTTTCTTTCCTCCCTTTTTTTGTTTTGTCCCAATACACACAAAGGGAATAAACATGTGTATAGCAAAACATGTGTTAATGCAATACGTTTCGTGAGAAATACATGATTTCCTGGAGAAATATCAAGGGTGCCAACAATTTCGGCCATGACTGTATATATATATATATATATATAATATAATACAAACTATATTGCCAAAAGTATTGGGACACCACCCCAAATCATTGGATTCAGGTGTTCCAATCACCTCCATGGCCACAGGTGTATAAAATCAAACACCTTGGCATGCGGACAGCTCCTACAAACATTTGTGCAAGAATGGGTCACCCTCAGGAGCTCAGTGAATTTGCAAGTGGTACCATGATAGGTTGCCACCTGTGCAATAAGTCCATCCGTGAAATTTCCTTGTTACTAAATATTCTACGGTCAACTGTTAGTGGTATTATAACAAAGTGGAAGTAACTGGGAACAACAGCAACTCTGCTACGAAGTGGTAGGCCATGTAAAATTACAGCGCGGGGTAGGCGCACGCTGGAGCACATAGTGAGCAAAAAGTCAACAACTGTCTGCAGAGTCAATAGCTAAAGACCTCCAAAGTTCATGTGGCCTTCAGATAAGAACAACAGTGCATAGAGAGCTTTATGGAATGGGTTTCCATGGCTGAGCAGCTGCATCCAAGCCTTACATCACCAAGTGCAATGCAAAGCATCAGATGCAGTGATGTAAAGCACACCACCACTGGACTCTAGAGCAGTACTCTAGACTCTAGACATGTTCTCTAGAGTGAAGAATCACGCTTCTCTGTCTGGCAATGCAATAGACTTGTCTAGGTTTGGCGGGAGAACGGTACTTGCCTGACTGCATTGTGCCAAGTGTAAAGTTTGGTGGAGGGGGGGGATTATGGTGTGGGTTTTCTCTCCAGGGGTTGGGCTTGGCCCCTTAGTTCCAGTGAAGGGAACTCTTAAGGTGTCAGCATACCAAGACATTTTGGACAATTTCATGTTCCCAATTTTGTGGGAACAGTTTGGGGATGGCCCCTTCCTATTCCAACATGACTGCACACCACTGCACAAAGCAAGGTCCATAAAGACATGGATAAGTGAGTTTGGGGTGGAGGAACTTGACTGGCCTGCACAGAGTCCCGACCTCAACCCAATAGAACACCTTTGGGATGAATTAAAGCGGAAACTGCAAGCCAGGCCTTCTCATCTGACATCAGTGCCTGACCTCACAAATGCGCTTCTGGAAGAATGGACAAACATTCCCATAGACACACTCCTAAACCTTGTGGACAGCCTTCCCAGAAGAGTTGAAGCTTTTATAGCTGCAAAGGGTGGGCCAACACAATATTGAGCCCTACGGACTAAGACTGGGATGCCATTAAAGTACATTTGCGTTTAACCACTTCATGTCTGGACGCTTTTACCCCCTTCCTGTCCAGGCCAATTTTCAGCTTTCAGTGCTGTCGCACTTTGAATGACAATTGCGCAGTCATGCAACACTGTACCCATATGAATATTTTAGCATTTTTCTGAGACCGCTAAAACTTTATTTTGGAGGTATTTATTCACCACTGGGGTTTTTATTTGTTTTGCTATATAAATGAAAAAGTCCCAAAATTTAGAAAAAAGTGTTTTTCTTATACAATTTTGCAAATTAATAATCTTTCTTCATAAATCTTGGCCAAAATTTATTCAGTTATCTTTTTAGTAAAAAAAATAGCCCAAATTAGTTTATAACCAAAAATAATTTTTCAAAAAAAATGTATTTACATTTTTATTTTTTTTATATTATATATATATTTTTTAACATACTGTCACCCTAGCAGGTGACACTGTACTACTTGTGGGGGGTGATGAAGTTTTTTTATTTTATTTTACACTGATTGCTTTTGCACCCATAAAGGCTGTAAAGCAATCAGTTCTCCTTCTCTCTGGTGGCATTCTTGCAGCCATTGAGAAATACTGTGTGAGCTGTGATTGGTCACAGCGTGTCACATGGTACAAGGCTGTTGTGAATAGCCTTGTACCATGTGATCTCTGTGATCATTCACAGATTTCACAAGTAGTAAGCAATGTCAGGAAGTGACATCTTATTTACTACTGCTCATATGATCACTGATTGGCCAATCAGGGATCACATGAATCGGGACCTCACACATCGTACAGCGATTGCGGTGCTGTGCGCCCTTGGGGAGCGCACACAATCCAAAATGGCGGGCGCCATTTATGAATGGCAACCTGCCCCTGCACTGCCAGCGTCTGGCCGTTTATATATAGCGGGTGGAAGGGAAGTTGTTAAAGGCAGGTCTCCCGTTACTTTTGGCAATGTAGTGTATACTGGAGATCGCGCAGAGAAGGGCAACTGATAAGGGGGATAGGGGAGCTCGGCTATAAGGAAAGATAAGCTGAACTGAATTTATTCTTTCTTGAGAATAGTCGATTAAGTGGGACTATGATCACCATGTATGATCACAAAAGTGGTCCATCAAGCAATGGTTTCTCAGATTTTTAAGACTGTTCATACATTCTCGATCTGCTACCAGGTGGAAGGTCTTTCAGGCAGAGCTTAGAGCTGCAGGCAATCCCTAGGTCTGTTATTTTATTTTTTTGGGCAAGTTTGTGTGTGTTTGCTGTGTTGCCACCCCCTAGAATGCTCTTGGATGTCCCAAAAGTTTGAGTCTTCCTGTGTCCCTCAGGGGATGAGACAGAAAAAAAGATTTTTGTACTCACTGTAAAATCTTTTTCCTGGAGTTCATTGTGAACATCTCTCACCCCTCTCAAACTAAGGCATGCTACCTACCCAGAGGGGTTATCCAGGGACAGTCTACAATTCTTGAATGGAGCATAAAAATCCTGTTTTATCTTTTTTTTAGCTAAGAGATTAGTTAATATGACTTGTACTATTAGTAAAAAGTAAAGGTAAATAGTAACAACAAAGCCCATCTACAATATCGTATACATCTTCTTTTTACAAACGTTTTTAAATGTTGTGTTCACTGGATTTAATTATATTGCGAAAGGTTCAGTTTCTGTCCTAAAACTACATTTTGGTAACTTGTTAATAATGCCTAAACCAGCTGGTGCTGAATAACCCCTGCACATAAAAACAAAACCTTTGGAAACAACCTTGTTCCTCAAATGCTCATAATTTTAAAATAATCCTATATAAATAAATTAAACTGGGCATGTGGATAATGCTAGTAATAGCATTCTGCCGAAAAGGTTAATGAGATCAAACTTGGGTAGACCTACTTTTGTCATGGGCAGTTCTCAGCTACACATTCTTTTCATGGGGACGAACACCTCTGTCATTCCCCTCTGCTTCTTGAAACCAAAACTCTACTAAACAGTCAGTTTTGTTATCCAACAGCACAGCTAGTCAGGTATATTCACTATTAACCACTTCAGCCCTAGGTTTTTCCCCCTTCCCGACCAGGCCATTTTTTGCTATTCAGTACTGCGCTATCTGAACTGGTAATTGCGTGGTCATGCAAAGCTGTACCTAAATGAGATCTATTCTTTTGGTAGTATTTGATCACCACTGGGTTTTTTCTATTTTTTTGTGATAGTAGAAAATATAGTTTTGTTTTTTTTTTGTTTTTTTTCAAAATTTTTGGTCTTTTTTTGTTTTATTATAAAAAAAAATCCAATAAACTAAAATTCAGTCATACATTTAGGCCAAAATGTATTCTGCTATATGTCTTTGGTAAAAAATATCCCAATACGTGTATATGAATTGGTTTGTGTAAAAGTTATAGCGTCTGCAAACTATGGTATATGGAATTTACACAGCTTTTACTTTCTGATTGCCTATCACATTTCTTGAGGTGCTAAAATGCCTGGGTAGTGCAACCCAATTACCCCTTTTGGGAAAGTAGGCACCCCAAGAAATTTACTGAGAGGCATGTTAAGTCCATGAAAGATTTTATTTTTTGACACAAATTTTTGGAAAATGACAATTTTTTTTTTTCTTTACACAAATTTGTCATTTAAATAATATACAGTTGTGTTCAAAATAATAGCAGTCAGACATCACTAACCTGATCAATCACTGTTTTTGGTAGAAATAATATTTCTACATGGCAAATAATTTACTAGCAGGTGTAGTAGAGTAATAGAAGTCCAACAGACCCAACAGTCATGACATGCATGCTGCTGATTCTGTGTAATTGAATCACTAATTGAAAGGGGTATGTTCAAAATAATAGCAGTGTGGAGTTCTATTAGCGAGGTCATTCATTCTTTGAAAAACAGGTGCCAATTGCCCTTAAGGAAGGAAGGCAGCAAATGTTGTACATGCTGGTTACAGTGTATTTCTCTCTGAAATTCTGAGGAAAATGCGTTCCAGACATTGTTCAGAAGAACAGCGTACCTTGATTAAAAAGTTGATTGGAGAGGGGAAAACATATAAAGTGCAGAAAATGATAGACTGCTCAGCTAAAATGATTGCAAATGCTTTAAAATGGCAACCAAAACCTGAAAGACGTGGAAGAAAGCGAAAAACTACCATTCGAATGGATAGAAGAATAGCTAAAATGGCAAGGACTCAGCCAACAATCAGCTCCAGGAAGATCAAAGAAGGTCTAAAGTTACCTGTGAGTACTGTTACAATTAGAAGACGCCTATGTGAAGCCAAGCTATCTGCAAGAAGCCCCCGCAAAGTCCCACTGTTGAAAAAAAGATGTGCTGAAGAGGTTACAATTTGCCAAAGAGCACATTGACTGGCCTAAAGAGAAATGGTGCAACATTTTGTGGACTGATGAAAGTAAGATTGTTCTTTTTGGGTCTAGTGGCCGGAGACAGTTTGTCAGACGACCCCCAAACACTGAATTCAAGCCACAGTACACTGTGAAGACAGTGAAGCATGGTTGCGCAAGCATCATGATATGGGGATGTTTCTCATACTACGGTGTTGGGCCTATTTATCGCATACCAGGGACCAAAAAAAAAAATAACCTCTTTTTGGAAGGTAGACACCCTAGTATTTTCCAGATATCATTTTTGGAAAAAGAAAGGAAAAATACTTTTATTTTCTTTCTTAATTTTCCAAAAATGTGTGGCAACAAATGAGATCGGCAAAATAACATACCCCTTAGTAAATATCTTGGAGTGTCTATCTTCCAAAAAGGGGTAATTTGGGGGGGGGGGTGCTTCCATTCTGGCATTTCAGGGCCAACATTAGAAGCTTATGCCACACATCACCCACTATTATAACCACTTGAAGACCAAAGATAAAGTACAAATGAGACACTTTAGCGCTCAACTGGTAGGGGTCCCCATCTTTAAATGTGCAGATGAGCCAAGGAGAAGCAACCTAAACTTGACATGTGCAGCCCTCCCCGGATAGGGGAATTCCAGCACTACAACAAAAAGAACAGAAAGGGCGCAAAACATACAGTACACGGGCACGAAGTACATTTGTCTCCTGTCCAATCGGACTGATGGATGAGGTAGCTAGCTGATGCATTTTGGGGGACTCTGGCCAAAAGACAAAGCCTTTTCTGACACTTTTTGTTTACATGAAAAAAAAAAAGTTTTTTGCTAGAAAATTACTTTGAACCCCCAAACATGATATATTTTTTCAAAGCAGAGGCCGTCGAGGATAAAACGGTGGGTGTTGTAATTTTTTAACATCACACAGTATTTGCACAGTAATTTTCAAACACAAATGTTTTGGAAAAATACACTTTTTTGATTTTATTGCACAAAAACACAATATATTGCCAAATTATTTGATAAACTATAAAAGATGCTATTATGTTGAGTAAATAGATATCAAACATGACATGCTTTAAAATTGCACATTCCCATGCAACAACAGCAAACTACATAAATTTTTAATATCCATAGGCAATGCTTTTAAAAGCTTTTACAGGTTAGCAGTGATCACAAGATTACCACAATCTGCATTCCGCCCCCCTGTGTTATCACAGCCGGAGTGACGTACAAGTATGTGGCTCTGCCTGTAGCTGTTACTCATTCACAGTACAATACTGCGGGCAGGCAGCAAGTTAAACAACTACCTGTTTTGACAGCACTCCAGGGATCTTTAGGCTGATAATCACTTGAAGACCAAGCATTTTTGGACTCTTTGTTTACATGTAAAAATAATTGATTTTTTTTGCTAGAAAGTTACTTAGAACCCCCAAACATATTTTTTTTTAAGCAGAGGCCCTAAAGAATAAACTGATGGGTGTTGCAATTTTTTTATGTTGCACAGTATTTCCGCAGCGGTTTTTCAAACACTTAAAATTCAAAAAAGTGTTTTGTTTTTTTTTAATGCACAAAAACACAATATAATACCCAAGTAAAATTAATACATTTTAAAAGATGATGTTACACTGAGTAAATAGATACCACACATGTTACGCTTTAAAATGACGCATGCCCACGCAATGGCAACAATCGATGTAAATTGCAATATCCATAGGCGACACCTTAAAAGCCTTTTGCAGGTTATCACTTTAGATTTACACAGCAGGTCTGGTGTTAGAATTACTGCCCTTGATCCGAAGTTTGCAGTGACACCTCACTTGTGTGGGTTGATCGCTGCTTGCGTGTGGGCACGAGGGTGCTTTACATTTTATTTTCTCAGTTTATATTCTTTTTTTACACAGTCGCTTTACATTTTTTTTGGATCACTTTTATTGTTATCACAGGGAATATAAATATCCCCCGTGATAGCAATTGGCAGTGACAGGTACTGCTTTATGAAGAGATCTAGGGTCTATTAGACCCCAGATCTATCATATACTATTAAAAGCATCTGATCACACCAAGATCAGTGTAATCAGTTGCTTTACCATTTTAAAAATGCGGTTTACTCTCTAGAAAACTGGAAATGATGAATGGTCATTGCTTCCAGTTTCCTTTTTCATAGGGGCGATCAGAGCAGATCCGACCTCTGTTTGCCTCTATGATCTTCAGGCGGAAGCACTGGCTGATTGCCTGGGACTCCCGATGCAGAAGGCGGCAGGACATCCCCTCCCACCGCTAGTAAAAGCGATCCAGCAGCTAATTAGCAGCTCAGATTGCTTTTCCAAGAAAGCAAACAGTCGGCTCTAAAAAAATTATACAAGGATGGTGCCTGCAGCTGCAAGCATCATCCCAGTAGAACTACTGAAAGTCCAGCGATGTAATGGGGGACAGGGACATTTTAACTTTTTTTTTTTAAACATATTTTTATTTTTTTTTCATTGCTGTAACAAAAAATGTAAACATCTCTTGTTCCATCAATAGGCATGTGACAGGTACTCTTTATGAAGGGATCTGGGGTCAATGAGACCCCAAATCCCTCCTCTGCCTTAAATGCATTCATTTACACCAAGATTGATGTGATTAAATGAATGCTTTTATTTTTTAAATATGGTGTCGTATATTTCTGAGTAAACTGGTAGTGATGTCAGGTCATCACTTCAGGTTTACTATTTGACTGAACCAAACTGGTGACAAGCTGGCGGCAGTGCTAGCTGGTTTAACCCCTGCTGGGATAGGAGCTCCTGTTAAAGCCCCGGTGGGAGGGGGCTGTGTGTCCCCTCCCATTGTTTGTAATAGCAGTCGAGCAGCTACTTAGCTATGATTGTTATTACAAGAAAGCTAACTGTCGGCTCTCAATAACAGTACCATCCCGGTATAATGGCTTAAATTCAAGTGACGTATGGGTACGTCGCTGAAGCGGGTAGAATGTTTTCTTTTTACATTACACATATCTTCTCTACTCCTAAAATCCCAAACAACTGGGCTTATGTTTTTGTGAGGAAAGTGGTGACCCTCAGGGTGGAGCAGATTGCAAGATGGAGCAGTCCTTTGAGACAGAACAACTCTACCAGGGAGACAATGCTGGGATTTGCAGTGATATGGAGAGAGAGGAGATCACTACTGCCCATTGACTGCAAGGCTGGGAGACAGATTGTTACAGAATGCAGTCTGTGGGAGTCCAGCATTGGCAATTACCATCTGACTGGTGTGGTTTGTACTGTTTATCAGCCTAAAGATCACTGGAGTGCTGACACAACAGGTAGCTGACAGATATACATGACTAGCTGTGCTGTTGGACAAGGGCTGTTCAATTGGGTTTGGATTTCACTGAGCAGAGGGGATTGACAGAGGTGTTTGTCCCCGTGAAAAGAATGTGCAGCTGAGAAATGCCTATGATAAAAGTAGATCTACCTGAGTGTGATCTCATTAATCATTTCGGCAGATTGCAAATACCAACATTGTCCACAAGCCCTGTCTCATTTATTTATATATGATTATTTAAAAATTCTGGACATTTATGAGATAAGTTGTGTCCAGGGGTGGACTGACAACTCATGGGGCCCCCAGGCAATAGGGGATCATGGGGGCCCATGTATCCTTGCCCAAACTCAAAAAAACCTATGAAAAAGGTACCAGGGGCATCTCATGGGGCCCCCTACTGACCCCGGGCCCTCGGGCAGTGGCCGGGTTTCCAAATGGTCAGACCACCCCTGGTTGTGTCCCCATGTTTTCGGGGTTTTTAAGTGCAGGGGTTATTCAACTCGGTGGATTTAGGTATTACTTGGTAAAATATTCACAGAAGTCATGTGAACTGGTTGGCTGCAAGGAGATCCAGCACGTGGAAACATTTGGGTTGATTTACTGAAGCTGGAGAGTGCCAATCTGGGGCATAGAAACCAATCAGTTTCCAGGTTTTTTTTTTGGCAAAGCTTGATTGAACAAGTTAGAAGCTGATTGGCTGCCATGCACAGCTGCACCAGACTTTGCATTCTCCAGTTGTAGTAAATCAACCCCATTGCTTACATTCTAGCTGTCCTGGTTTGTTATCACACAAAAATCTAATATGTAATGTCCTGGATGGTTGTTGTGCTGACCCCCTGGCTTAAATACTTTGTGTGACTTTGCTGAAAGAATTAGCCATATCGGGAAAGTCAAAAGTCCTTACCTGCAAACTTGTTACAGGTCAGTGGTTCACAAATTAAAACAAGAGAGTCAAAGTGATAGTCAAGCTACTAGCAATTTCAGAAGGAGAGGTTAGCAATAGCATTTGTCATGTTTTGTGCTTGATAGGTTTTATTTTAATGTAGGCAAAACTAGACAGAAAATGTAGTACATACCACTTTTAAGAATAACGTGTTACTAAGCCCAGGACCCTGCATTCACTGTATCTGGTCTCCCACAGTACAGAGAACATGGAAATGCAATTTTTAGTAAATATAAACTACTAAATACCTTTTCTCATCAGCATTTAGAGCAGTCGTGTGACTTCATCAGTGTCCAGCAGAGCACTGGTTAAAGCTTTTAGGAGGAGTTCTCATTCTGCTCTAGGAGGATGCAGAACCCCTGACCTCTGTCTGGACAGTGCTGATTGGGCTTGTGCTGATCACATGCACTCTCCCAAGAAAATAAAAAAAAATATCTCTAGCAATACACACCAAACTGAGAATGTGCAGAGTGACTCCACACAATATGTCTTATTAGGAGATAAGGAGGGCACTGGAAGAAGGTGAGGATCAGAAAAGTCAGGATCAAACCACATTTTTACACAATGCAGAGGATTAATCCCTTAGGTTCCACAGTGAGTATAACAAGCATGCTTTACTGCATA
Source organism: Staurois parvus (assembly GCF_062004578.1). NCBI lineage: Eukaryota > Metazoa > Chordata > Amphibia > Anura > Ranidae > Staurois > Staurois parvus. The sequence continues at coordinate 4,357,843 of NW_028318057.1, forward strand.
TACAGACTGATTTTACTGTTGTGGGTTTTGTAACACTTTAAGAATGAAACACCTTTTATTTGGTCCGTTTTGGTCTGTTACAGTATTGAAAGCAATTTGCTGTATCTTTTCAATAACTGCAACAAAGCAACTAGTGATCATTACAGAAAGCTTGCCAGCTGATAACTTTCTGTGCTTTTTGGCCGTGTTGCAGTCTTATTCATTACATTGTCCCCTTTTCTACCTGAGCTATTATGGAGAAGAGGAGAGGGGAAGATTGCTGTAGTCCTGTCGAAGGGTGACAACACTGCTAATCCATCGTTACAATATACTGAGTGAGCGTAGTCATCCTCTGACATTAAGGTTGTTGCTGACAAATCACCAGGTCAAGAAAAAGAGGGGGAAAAAAAACACCTACAGCCACCACATGTAGGTACTGAGAAGCTGCAAAATAATACAACTGGGTTTAAATACTTTAAAAGAATTAAGGGTTTCAGAAAATTGGAGTAACAACAGCACCCACATAATGGGGGGCATCATTATGGGGAATGCAGGGTGTCTTTTAGTAACTAGAACACTACATCTATTTCTATTCATAATGCATGCATTGCAACAGTGTATACATACCACTTCTTCATCTTCCACCAGAACCATGTCGTAAGCGCTTAGTGCACCACAAAATATAATGCAGGTGACTCCTTCAAAGCAGTGAATCCACTTTTTACGCTCTGACCTCTGTCCTCCCACATCAAACATCCTGAAAAAGTAAACGGCTTCATGATTTTGATCAGTGCAGTACAACTCAATGATTTAAAAGTAGAATTCCAGCTTTCAGCTCACATTAAAATAGTTCATTTTGGCCAAACTAGCCCAAATAAATTTTCATCATTATATATTGATGCGGCTGCTGTGTGCACTGCCATGTACTGTAGTAGCATTAGCTACATACAGAAAGCAGTACTGTGTTCGGACAGCAGCATGGACAACTTCTGTCTACTGCCAGAATTAAATCATCAGCCTGAGTGATTATCTGCCATTCAGGAGAAATCTTGTATTTTTATCAATGAATACGGCTTCATAATAAGGCTTCATATGATTTGCTGAAGTGGAGAGGTGTGCAAATGACATTTTGATTTCCATATATGTCAATCAGAGTAATATTCATTGAAATACAAGGTGTCTCCTGAATAGTGGAGAAATGTTCAGCAGATTCTATTTTGTTCTGGCATAGCCCGGAAGTCAAACATACTGCTGCCGAAACACAGTGCTCCTTACTCTTTGTAGCTATTGCAACTACAGTCTATTACAGCAGCCCTAGTGTCCAGACTCTTCTGGAATGGAAATAATGAATGTAGACCAGCTTGGCTCAAGCAAATTAAGTGATTTATAAACCGGTAAGGCCATGAGTTTACTGATGTTTAGGCTACGTTCACATAGGCATAACAATGTTACTGATCTTATTACGTGTCAGTACTTAAAATTGTCCTGTCCCCCCCCCCAATACCTGCATCTGGCATATATTTATACATGTGTCCTCAGATGCAGATTTTTGAATTTTGCATTACAGATCTAATTGTAGTGCATGTTTACGCAACTGTGTGCTTGTCTCCATTGAAAACAATGCAGCTGCAATCAGATCCATATAAAAAAATGCTTGTAAATACATGTGAATGAAGTCGTGACAGAAAGCTCTTGACATAAATATTGTGAGTAAAATGTTCCATAAAGGGCTTGTTTGCATATACACATGTAAAACTCCTCCTTGTTGCCAGTAATGCAATATGCAGTATATGCGTAAACGACTGTACTCGTATGTCAAGTTTTCTATTTTTGTTTTTGGCTCTGTACTTTTCACTATATTACTGATCTTTGAGCTGTGCTCATTATTCTGTAGACATAAAAGCATCTACACTCTATTGCCAAAAGCATTGGATTCAGGTGTTCCATGGCCACAGGTGTATAAAATCAAGCACCTAGGCATGCAGACTGCTTCTACACACATTTGTGAAAGAATGGGTCACTCTCAGAAGCTCAGTGAATTCAAGAGTGGTACCGAGATAGGTTGCCACCACTGCAATAAGTCCATCCGTCAAATTTATACAAAATATTCCACGGTCAACTGATAGTGGTATTATAACAATGTGGAAGCAACTGGGGACAACAGCAACTCAGCCAAGAAGTGGTAGGCCACGTAAAATGACAGAGCATGTTGAAGCGCACAGTGCGCAGAAGTCGCCAACTTTCTGCAGTCAGTAACTAAAGACCTCCAAACTTCCTGTGCCCTTTAGATTAGCACAACAGTGCATAGAGAGCTTCATGTAATGGGTTTCCATGGCTGAGCAGCTGCACCCAAGCCTTACATTACCAAGTGCAACACAAAGTGTCGGATGCAGTGGTGTAAAGCACGCTGTCACTAGACTCTAGAGCAGTGGAGATGTGTTCTCTGAAGTGATGAATCATGATTCTCTGGCAATCCGATGGACGTGTCTGGGTTTGGCGGTACTTGCCTGACTGCATTGTGCCAAGTGTCATCTTCTGATGAGAAGGGTTGAAGAAAATCACCATGCAAGTTCACTGCAGTTAGCTAAAGAAGTAGAAAGCCAAACTGGGGTGATTTTTTTTTTAGCGTGACACAATTCAGCGTACACTGCAGAGGAATGGCATGCATGGGTGTCGTTCATGAAGGAAGCCTCTCCTAAAGCCCATGCACAAAAAAGCCTGCTTAGAATTTGCCAGGGCCCATAATGAAAAAGAAGACTACTGGGACTCTACTCTAGAGTGATGAGACCAAGATAAATGTTTTTGGAACGGATGGCTTAAAAACTGCATGGCGTCACCAAGGTTAAGCAGTACAAAAAATAAAGGCATAATGCCTATAGTGAAACATGGTGGTGGCAGTGTCCTTCTCTGGAGCTGCATGAGCTCTGCTGGTGTTGGAGAGTTGCATTTCATTGCTGGCATCATGAATTCACAGATGTACTGCTCTATATTGAAAGAAAAGATGCTACCATTACTCCGTGCCCTTTTCCAACATGGCCATTATCCAAAACACACATGTAATGCCACTGTTTTTGAAGAACAGGATGTAAGTGATTCAGTGGCCAAGTATCTCTCTTGATCTGAACCGAATCAAACACCTATAGGGAATTCTGAAGAGACAAGTTGAGCATCACTGCCCATCCAGCATCCATGCTCTAAAAGAGGTCGTCCTTGATGAATGGAAAAAGATAGATGTTGCAATATGTCACCAACTTGTTAATTCTATGCCTAGAAGACTTGGTGTTGTCCTTACAAATCATGGAGGTCATACAAAATATTAGATGTAGTAGTTTTTGTTGTGGGGTGTATTCTCCTTTACATCAACTAATTTGAGTAAAACCGAAGATTTTGTAATCTAAGTTATATTATTAACCTTACTTTCATAAGCTAAACAAATGTTCTATAAAACTCAGTTTTGTCAAAATTTTGGAAATTGTTCTTCTGTTCATTAAGATATTAATTAAAACTATTATAACTATCATGGAAATATTTAGAAATATATGATTGTAAAATTATAACACAAAGCCGCAAGGCATCTATGAAAGAGTTTATCTGGACACAAGATACATAGTTGCATAGTCTGGCTGAAAATAAAAAGACAAAAGTCCATCCAGTTCAACCATTCAAAAAAAAAAAAAAAAAAAAAAAAAAAATATATATATATATATATATATATATAAATAAATTATAATCCTATACCCACAGTTGATCCAGAGGAAGCTAAAAAAAAAACCCCACCAAAGCATAATCCAATTTGCTCTTGCAGGAGAAAAAATGTGTTCCTGGATGTTAGTATCCAGTTATATTCTGTATATCTAGGAAAGAATACAGGCCTTTTTTAAAGCAATTCACTGAGCTGGTCAGAACCAACTCTTAAGGGAGTCTATTCCACATTTTCACAGCTCTTACTGTGAAGAAATCTTTCCGTATATGTAGATTAAATTTATTTTCCTCTAATGATGGCCTCAGGGTGAATAACTCTACACCAAGTTCACTATATGAACATGTATTTATACATGTTGATCATATCTCTCCTTAATCTCCTCTTCTCAAGAGAGAATAAATTCAGTTCCTGTAATCTTTCCTCATAGCTGAGCTCCTCCATGTCTCTTAACAGTTTGGTTGCTCTTCTCTGCACTTTCTCCAGTTCCCCAATGTCCAGTTCCGAATTGTAAGAAAGGACTACTGAATACTTTCACTGGCTGTTATGTATAATCCTATTATCTTTAGTGTGTTCAAATTTATATTATTGCATAAATAGTTTATGTATGATGCCATATCTATAACCAATCAGTAGTCTGGAGAAAAAGAAATTTAATCTCCAAACACTGAAAGGTTTCTTCACAGTGAGAGTTGATTCTGGCCAGCTCAGTGGATTGCTTCAAAAAAGGCCTGGATTCTTTCCTAGATACACAGAATATAACTGGATACTAACATTTATAGGTAAAGTTGATCCAGGGAATATCCAATTGCCTGTTGGGGGATCAGGAAGGAATTTTTTTCCCAGCAGGAGCAAATTGGATCATGCTTTGTTGGGTTTTTTTGCCACACAACTGCAGCCTGTCCAGACGCCATTTTGTGAGAGCTCGACCATCAATCTGCAGCCATCTTTTGCTTTACCTGAGAATTGGAGGGTAACTATAACCTCTATTTTAGTCATTCTGATTGACTAAATTAATAAGTTTTTGCCATTTTGTGGTAATTTAATTGTTTCCCTATGATAAAATAACCACCTACCTTTATATAGTTTAGTTTTAGTATTATAATTATTCTTATCTTGTTCTTGGGCCATATTGGCATACGGTTTTGCGTATTTTGACGCTTATTCCTTCTGCAGGGGAATAACCGCTGAAATTCTGTAAAACACAGACTAATGTCTGATATTTAGATATTAATGGTTATTTTGTCTGAGGAAAAATTAATTATTGAATTTTATTCATTTTATATATATATACATATATATATATATATATATATATATATATATATATATATATATATATATTACACATACACACACATGTAAACTATTCCTGCAGAAAAAGTTTGTAACGTTTATGCAAATTATCTGGGTGTCTATGTGCATCACAGTTGAACTATTACATTATGTGTTTGTAGGTGACTTATTGTAAATTAATAATAATTTATTTCATAACCCGTAGTCCATATTTTCCACTGATCTAATCTGTGATCTAATCTGTGTTTTTAAAGGATTTTGGTTGGCACTAAATTATTCAGAGTGATTAATTAAGTCAGTTAAATTATTTTATAAATTAAATAAATGTTAAATTTGCAAGGACCTTTAGCTGACTGAATTAATTGTCCAGGTGTTACCTATTATTTTTGGAGGCACAGCTGAATGAATTATTGTTAATTCATCAAAAGAACAACATATTCTTATTGGAGGCACTGCTGAGAGCCATCATAAATTCTTGCACAGATCATAGTTTGATTGTGGTGTCATAGATACTGGTATTTAGCATAAAACTATTGCTTATTAATTGTTGGAGAAAAAAACAAAATGTCTGTTAAAAGCGAAGCATTTTCCATTAGCCCTTGCCCCGGGACTGAGTCATTCCAGAGACGTAATACAACAGCCCCATTAGAATCCTCAAGAATCCAAGAAATGTATTTCTAAATATGAAATATTTGAACATGTCAGAAATAGACTGTGTATTGAGACTAGTTGGAATGTATACATCAAAAATCTTAAAACTCAAGCCAGTCATTTAGTTAGTGACATGTGGAACGAAGAGGGTCAAATTTATGAGCTTATTCCAACTTTTCCAACACAAAAAAATAGTAAGGGGCGTGATTATATAATTCTGGAATTATGGCCACTCTTTCTATATCTATGTGATGAATTTAAGCAACAGAATTCCCAGCAGAAAAGGGTTTTAGGAGAGTCCCACTCCCATTTAAAGGCTAAGGATGAGGAGGTAAAAGCGTTGTCCAATAAATCTGAAATAGCTAATTCCACTGCACGAAGTGAGTACAGTCTTCAGTAACAGACTGAACTCCAGGAATTGGAGGAATCTTATAAAGAGAGTTGTAGTTAAATTGTTCAACTGAAAATGTAACATTTTAAAGCAAGAATTGGATGGATACAGGCGTCCCCTAGTGAAAACCAGCGAATAGTCAGCAGTGGAAAACTCAAACAAGAGATAGATCAGATCAGTTCAGGTCAGGAGTTCATCTCCAAACAAATAATGGAACTAAAGTACAAATTGAATTTAAGCACCAGTAATGCTAATCTGCCTAACCCTGAAACTGAGTGGTACAGTGTTAAGCCCAGTGATGACCCTCAGTCGGAAGGATATGATCCAAAGAGTGGGGAGAAGTCAGAGGGAGAGCCTAGGTATTTCACCAAACTAGTTTCCAGGCCTAGGAGGGTAAAAATCAAGCAGCCATATTAGAACAGACATGAGAGATATCAAAGGTCAGATAGAAAGACACACACCCCTAAAAAGACACAGGATGCCCCAAGATAATGAATTTTTTAAAAGGTGCTGTCCCTGTCTTTACCAAGAAACAGTCCATGTCAATAACTGATCACCTTGTGGCTTCCGAGAGTAACTTGTCTATTGTAGGTCTGTATGATGACCAGTCCAGGATTTAATTTCTTGCCATGGGTATTTGAAAACAAGTACTGTAAATTCTTTGAGTCTTTGAAAAGTCTATATGGTACTTCCTGGCAAGAAATGAAACACCGCTGTCATCTAGAATTCGGCCCTTACAAAAACATCACAGCTGCTAGAGCTGCTCTCTATAATTTGATGTGTGGCAATCACCAAAGGTGCACTGAATTTCTGGATGTGCTCAAGAGTGCATACCACCTGCAAAAAAAGGAATCAAATTTTGAAGTCCCCAAATTTAAATCTCAGTTTTATGAGGCCCTACCCATCTACATTAAAATGAGCTTAACAAGGGTAAGTCAGGGGAAACGTGCCAAATAGGCCCCCCAGAGTAGCACCTGCTACCCCATCGGTCTGGAGGGGGGAGCAGAGGTCACCCATTAATTAACTGGAAAGGGAACAGGGCCCAAGGTTTAGAAATAACCATAGGGAACATGCCTAAAGGCCCTGGGTTACACAGTGGAGTGGAAACCCCCACTTTACTAGGTACCCTCAGAATCAGGGATCCCCTCAAGTAAATATGGATCCACCACACCACTGAGCTCCACATAATCAAAGGGAAAACTGTATTCCACAAAGGCCTAGACCACCACATCAGAACAGAACCACTGGTTCTGATGGTGAAGGGTAAAATCAGTCTGAACCAGAGGTGCAGAGGACCTACAGGGATCAGAGCCATGATCGACCTGATTCTGGCAGGTCCAGGGGTACAATTGAGGCTCGATTGGAGCAAATAGCTGAACAATTAAATAGGTTGTTTGCAGCCCAAGGTCCTAACCAGTCTTTTTTAGGGGCAAGTCCAGTGGCCAACCAAGGGCCACAGAACCCTAAATTCACGGATTGCAGCAGATCAGAGGGATGAACTGAATAAAGGCATAGGAAACAGAGGTTCTAATACCATTTTATCTCCAGGTTGCAGTAATGAGGAGCATGACGCTCCAAGCTCAAAGCCTATTTTTCTTCTTTTTTCAGCCAGACCAACTATGTAACTCTGAAGTCCCTACCAGGGGATCTTGGTCATTTGATATTAACTATAATCCTTTTTTTCAGGGTTTATTTCATTCTCCTGAATTAAGCAGGTCACTCAAAGCAACCCAACCTCAAGAAATTACCGCAGACGGTAGGATCACAGAGTGCACTGGCTCCTGTCAGCAACGCTTGTCCTACACCATTCATAGTGATTTAGCCCTGGCACTGATTGACGGGACAGTATATGAAATTGTCCAAGGACTGTTGGAAATTCAGCACCTAACAGAAAAAAATCTCTATAACCAGCAAGTAAAGCTACATGCAGAACACAGAGCTTTGAAGCAAGATCTCCTTAAGAAGCTCAAAGAAGCTGAACAGTCATGTAAAGCACACAATTTACCAATTCTTAAAAATACACAGCATAAGGAAGCTAGAGCTACATGTGAGTAAGTTGGTTGTATCCAAATACTACCCTACCCGTGCCCTCCGCTCCTCACAGGACCTCCTACTCTCTAGCTCCCTGGTCTCCTCCTCCCACGCCCGATTGCAGGACTTCTCCAGGACTTCCCCCATCCTCTGGAACTCCCTACCCCAATCCATCAGACTGTCACCTACCCTCCTCACCTTCAGGCGCACCCTGAAAACCCTCCTCTTCAGGGAAGCCTACCCCAACCTCACCTAACACCCGACCTCACCTAACAGCTAACCTCCTCCACTCCTCCCACCACTCCATCCCCCACAGCCATCTCCTCCTGTACCACCTTCCCCTCCCTCCTAGATTGTAAGCTCGAAAGAGCAGGGCCCTCAAACCCCTCGTGTAGTGTATTGTTACTGTCTTGTCTCATGTTCTGTCCCCCTTGCTACTGTACAGCGCTGAGCATACCCTTTGGTGCTATATAAATACTGTATAATAATAATTGAGGTTACCTACCTACCTACCTATCCAGTGGAGTGGATATCTTTTTTGCTGTGTGTGGCGCCATTGAGGAAAGAGTCTCTGGAGATCAGATAGCAAGGAGATTTTACTCGTGAAGGATCCAGGTGTGATCCAAAGGCATATTGGCCCATAGGGTCGTATGATGGAGGTGAGGGGGCATTTTAGCCATTGAAGGATTTAAATCGGTTTTGTGTGCACATACACTGCACCATCTGCATGTCCTGGAATAGTGAAGCACTTTATCTGCAATTTTTTGCACTTCATTGGACGTTTATTTATATTACTGATATTTTCACTATTTTTGTATCTGATTCACATGTGAAAGTGTTGTGAATTTTATGTGCTTACTGTTTTAGGGGTTTAAGCACTTGTCACTTTGTTTATGATTATCCCGCATTTGGGATTCACTGTTTATACACTTGGTGTATGCTTATCATCCCATATTTTGGGATTGGGAAGCTTGTTATTTTATTTCACCATACATTGGGTCCAAATTCAGGACCAAGTTAATTGTCTCACAATATTCACTATATGGCACATAGTACTATGTTTTAGATCCCTGAAGGATCTTATCACCACAATGTTTATTTTTTGATTAATGTATTTGTGTATACGTTGTTTTAGCGCTGCGCTATATATTTGAGTACATATATAGTGTGTCTCTCTGTCCTAATTGTGGATAAGAATAGTTTTAATCAATATAAATATATATATATATCTACAAATCTTTTTGGTTACGATTTTACATGATTTACCATCCAAGACATTTATACCGTTGTCACAAAGTCCAGTTTGTTATAGTGAAATATCTTTTCCTGTAACGAATGACTTCCTTCAATTTCAAGGAAACTAAAAATAGTCAGGACTAATCTTAGAGTGACACTCAGTGGCAAAATAGCAAAATGGTGATAATACGAAAAACAAACAATGGGTGGAGTCTGAGAAAAAGTCACCAATGAAGAGTAGATAACACCTACCAGTCTACCTCTTAGGCAGGTATAGTCAAATTTTTATGAATGTATTGTGTGCCAATAGATAAACGGGAAAGTCAGGTAGACAGGGGCATCACACTCAGAGCACACTGGTCATTACATTAAGGTCACATTCACATCATCATTAAAATCACACTCATATCATCAGAGGGCATCTTCATATCATCATTACATCAGGACAGATGCCATTTTGTGAGAGCTTGACCATCAGTCTGTAGTCATCTTTTGCTTTACCTGAGAATAGGAGGGTAATATATATTTTATAAACTTTATAAAGTTTAGTTTTAGTATTAAAATTATTCTTATTTTGTTCTTGGGCCATATTGGCATACGGTTTTGCGAATTTGACACTTATTCCTTCTGCAGGGGAATAACCGCTGAAATTCCGTGAACTGCAGACTATTGTTAGATATTAATTGTCTGAGGAGAAATGAAATATTTAATTTTATATATATATATATATATATATATAAAAACTATTCCTCCAGAAAAATTTTGTAACATTTATGCAAATTTTCTGGGTGTCTATGTGCATCAAAATCGAACTATTACATAATGTGTTTGTATGTGACTTATTGTAAATAAATAATAATTTATTTCATAACCCATAGTCCGTATTTTCCACTGATCTAATCTGTGTTTTTAAAGGATTTTGGTTGGCTTTAAATTATTATTAAGTCAGTTAAATTATTTTATAAATTATTGTTATATTTGCAAGTAACTTTAGCTGACTGAATTAATTGTCCAGGGTTTACCTGTCAGAATGTATTAATTTTGGAGGCACAGCTGAATGAATTATTGATAATTCATAAATCATCAAAAGCACAACACATCCATTAGAAAAACCTTCATATATACACAATCCTATTCCCACAGTTGATACAGAGGAAGGCAAAAGAACCCAATAAAGCATGAACTAATTTGCTCCAGTGGGAAATATAAATTCCTTCCCAATCCCCCAGGAAGCATGAATATATTCTTGGGATCAAATATCCCTGGTGCTATTGCTTATAAATGTTAATATCCAAATATTTTGTGCAATTTTAGGAATGCATCCAGCTCTTTTTTTTTTTTAATCGGTCTACTGAGCTGGTCAGAACTAGTTCACAGCTCTTACTATGAAGAAGCCTTTCTGTATATGGAGGTAAATAGCTCTACACCAAGTTCACTATATGGACCACCTATGTATTTATACATGGTAATAATATCCCCCTTTAACCACCTCTTCTCAAGAGGCGATAAATTCAGTTCCTCTAATCTTTCCTCATAGCTGAACTCATTCGTGCCTCTTGTCAGTTTGGTTGCCCTTCTCTGCACTTGTCTAGTTCTCCAATTATCATTTTTGTAAACTGGTGACCACAATTGAACTGCATATTCCAGATGAGGTGTTACTAATGATTTGTACAGGGGCAAAATTATCTCTCTCTCTCTCTCTCTCTCTGAAGTCTATACCTCTTTTAACCTTTTCACTGCCAGGCCCTGTGCTCCACTTTTACAATCAGGTGGCCAGACAATTTTTGCAATTTTTCCATTGTTTTTTTCCTCTTATAGCTGTCAGAGTTTGTAAAAGACTCCCCAACCACACATTTTCTGAAAGCATAGGACCTTTAGAGTAAAAATAAGGTGTTACTGATTTTTTTAGGCCCTGTCATATCTGCACAAATGTTTATCAAAACAATATTTTTGCTAAAAATACACTAAAATAATTATTTGTGGACACAAACACAACAAATCTTACACAATTCCTGCTAAATTTCCACTAAATATAAAAGCTAATTCTGTATTGAGTTAAAAAAATAACAAATATTTGTAAATTTTAAATTGCATTTTTTGTGCAATGGTGAAAACTGAAGGTGCATACAACAGTAAATAAAATCAATTTACTCTATAAACCTGAGGTTATGATTTTTCCCTTACAACTTTGAGTTAGTAAAAGATCTCCCCAAACCATATATTTTCTGAAAGCACATGATCTATAGAATAAAAAATGTGCTACTGAATTTTTTTTGCCCCGCCAAATTCTTACCAAGGCCTCATTCACATGGGATGCACTAAAGTGTATGCCCATGGAGGGCCGAGTTTACAAGTATGGGGATGCACAGGTGTTCTGTGGATCCCCGTGCAGGTTGTTCCATTCATCTCAATTGGGATGCAGCAGCTACATGGGCACAGCCGCTTCTCCCAACCTGACATTCGCGTGGATGTGGGCTCACGACCCCGAGCGCAGACAGTGTGAGCTCAGGGTCATGCACAGGACCCACACGGCTTGGGAACAGCAGCTGTGCCTTTTCTACATCCCTATTGACATCAATTGCACAGGGATGCACAGAACACCTGTGCATCCTTGTGTGGGTAAATACAGCCTCGCAGGGGCGAGCACTATAGTATGCTCCATGTGAACAAGGTCTTACTAGTTTTTTTTATTTAATTTAATTTTTTTTCGCAATTTTTTATACAATTTTTTGTTTTTTTGGGTGTGCGTGTGGGGGGGCTTTGGTGAGATATCTGGGGTCTAAACAGACCCCTGATGTCTTTTTTTGTTACACAAAGAAAGGGACTGAATACATGTTCTCAGTCCCTTTCTCTGGAGTCACAGTAGCACTGCATATGAATTAATAGAAGTCTCTACATAGAGATTCCTTTCCTTTTGTAGTTATCACTGGAGCATAGTAAACAGTACTATGCTCCAGTGATAACTACAAAAGTGATCAGAAGTGATGTATTTTTTCAGGAAAGGAAGGGGGCTGGTAAGCACGTGTACCAGCCTCCCTGCTTTCCATCCTGACAGTGATCTCCCACCCTAGCAGTAGCTGCAGCCGGTGGAAGGGGCACGAGGGAAAGCCAGCCAGCAGCACTGCCAGGAGGGATGTCGGGGGATTGGTGAGACGATGATTTGTCTGTGGCTCCCCTGCAGCGGAAAAAGCCAGTGGGAGAACAGAGGAGGGAAATCCGCTGCAGGTAAGCTGCAGCCATCGGTTCTGGGGGCGATCAGTGCAGGAGGGATAAGTGGCTGGGGGGGCCTGACTGCACTGTTGTGGAAGCAAGAGAACTGTCAATGAAGATGGGGCCATGGCGGGAGGGATCCATTGCCGGTGGAGGGCTTCCTGTACTTCAGGGGAAGTGGGAGAACTGTCAATGAAGGGGTGGTGGTGGTGGGAAGGATCCATGGCGAAGGTGGGCTGCCTGCACTTTGGGTGAAGCAAGAAGAACTTTCAGTGAAGAGGCGGCAGCAGGGGTGGCACATTTTAGGTGAATAGCTTTGATCAGCGGAATGTCATCCGCTGATCACAGCTATTGTTTTGTTCAGCAGAGACTGCTCAGTGTTTCTGCTATAAGCTCAGGGTCACTGGAGTGACCATGATCTTATAACAGAAGAAGAAATCAGTTCCATATGGCGTACGGACCTGGCAGTGAAAGAGTAAATACAGAAGTTATTTTTTTAGCTTTAGAAACTGCATCTTGACATTACATACTATTATTACGTTTGTTGTCTGGCAGAACACCCAGATCCCTCTTCACCATTGACTTCCCTAGCTGTTTTCCTTATAGAATGCATGATGCATGAATGTTTTAGCCCCCAAGTGCATAACTTAAAGCCGAATTGTGACAGACTGTCTGGCACCCCGCTTGGTCTTCCATCAGAGAACTGCACAGAACTGTATCTGAGCACCACAAACCAAAAGTGCTATTTAATTAATTTTTAATATTCAAAACAAACTCCCCCATCCATCCATGTCAATGGGTGCAATTTGGACTTTCTCCAAACTGCTGTGGAGATGACTTTGGCTTTGGTTTGATACCGTCCTACAGTATATCAACGACTTACCACATCTCATTCCTTGGTAAAAGCCTTTGTACAGTTGTGTTCAAAATAATAGCAGTCAGACATCACTAACCTGATCAATCACTGTTTTTGGTAGAAATTATATTTCTACATGGCAAATAATTTACTAGCAGGTGTAGAGTAATATAAATCTAACAGACCCAACAGTCATGACATGCATGCTGCTGATTCTGTGTAATTGAATCACTAATTGAAAGGGGCATGTTCAAAATATTAGCATTATGGAGTTCTATTAGTGAGGTCATTCATTCTTTGAAAAACAGGTGGCAATTATTGCCCCTATTTAAGGAAGGAAGGCAGAAAATGTTGTACGTGCTGGTTACAGTGCATTTCTCTCTGAAATTCTGAGGAAAATGGGTCGTTCCAGACATTGTTCAGAAGAACAGCGTACCTTGATTAAAAAGTTGATTGGAGAGGGGAAAACATATAAAGAACTGCAGAAAATGATAGGCTGCTCAGCTAAAATGATCGCAAATGCTTTAAAATGGCAACCAAAACCTTAAAGATGTGTAAGAAAGCGAAAAACTACCATTTGAATGGATAGAATAGCCAAAATGGCAAGGACTCAGCCAACAATCAGCTCCAGGAAGATCAAAGAAGGTCTAAAGTTACCTGTGAGTACTGTTACAATTAGAAGACGCCTATGTGAAGCTAAGCTATCTGCAAGAAGCCCCCGCAAAGTCCCACTGTTGAAAAAAAGACGTGCTGAAGAGGTTACAATTTGCCAAAGAGCACATTGACTGGCCTAAAGAGAAATGACGCAACATTTTGTGGACTGATGAAAGTAAGATTGTTCTTTTTGGGTCTAGTGGCTGGAGACAGTTTGTCAGACGACCCCCAAACACTGAATTCAAGCCACAGTACACTGTGAAGACAGTGAAGCATGGTTGGGCAAGCATCATGATATGGGGATGTTTCTCATACTACGGTGTTGGGCCTATTTATCGCATACCAGGGATCATGGATCAGTTTAAATACATCAGAATACTTGAAGAGGTCATGCTGCCTTATACTGAAGAGGAAATGCCCTTGAAATTGGTGTTCCAACAAGACAACGACCCCAAACACACCAGTAAACGTGCAACATCTTGGTTCCAGACCAATAAGATTGACGTTATGGAGTGGCCAGCCCAATCCCCGGATCTTAATCCAATAGAAAACTTGTGGGGTGACATCAAAAATGCAGTTTCTGAGGCAAAACCAAGAAATAGAGAAGAACTGTGGAATGTAGTCCAATCATCCTGGGCTGGAATACCTGTTCACAGGTGCCAGAAGTTGGTTGACTCCATGCAACACAGATGTACAGCAGTTCTCAGAAACAGTGCTTATACAACTAAATATTAATGAAGTGATTCAAAGGAAAGCAAAATCTTCAAACATTTTTCAGTTTATATAGTGAATGTTTGAGTTTGTAAAGAAGAATAGAAACAATTGAGTACTGTCCGTGATACTTTTTTTATTTGCACTAACATACAATATTGAGGACAAGCTTTCGGGGTATGTCCCCTTCTTCAAGGTCCAAGCAGCACTAATACGGCTACAATCACCTCAAGCATAAAGAAGAATACAAACACTGCTCTTTTTTTGAACAGTCTCATATTCACTTTTCTTAAATTTGTTTAGAGGAACAACACAAATTTGATATATTTTTTCTTCCTGTTTTGATTTGGAATAGAATGTGTAGTGTTCCCAATGCATTTGTGTGTATGGAAATAAAAGCTATTAGAAGGATTTTGAGCTGTATTCACTTTTTTCAACACACTGCTATTATTTTGAACACAACTGTACATGTGTTACATAGATTCTTCCATCTGTGTGGCCCCCTTTGTCCCAGTGGGACCTTAATTTGGTTTTGTGGATTTTGCAGATTTCTCTCTTTGAGCCTGAGAGATTTCCTTGTTCCTTCTTACAACCAAGGTGCCTTTTTAGTTGCCACTACTTCTGCTCACAGGGTATCCAGGTTGGCTGCACTTTCATGCAAAGAACCATTCCTGGTTCTTCACCAGGATAAGGTGGTATTGAGGCCTCGGTCTGTTTCTTCATTCTATCTGAATCAGGACATTGTGTTCCCATCTTTTTTTTCCTAATCCTAAGCATTTTAAAAAGGTGCTTCACTTTGGATGATGTTGTAGCGGTTCAAATTTATCTCAAGTCTATAGCTTTGTTTCAGCAATCTGAATGCCTGTTCGTTCTACTTGAGTGTCCTTTCAGGGGTTAGTTTGACTCTTAACACACTATTTATAGGTGGATTTGTCAACCTATTTCCTAGGCCTATAGTATTAGGGGCATGGCTCCTCCTTTCCATGTTAAGGCTCATTTCACTATGAGTGTCAGTGCTTCCTGTGTGATTCTGCGTTAGGCTTCTGTTGTTCACATTTGTATATGATGTTGTTGTTCATATTTGTATATGATATGATATATGATATGATAATGCCCCCTCAGGCACCAATTTTGGGTGAAATCTTACAGGCAGCTTTGTAGTGGAGTTCTTCCCTATTCTGTTTTTGGGTTTGGGCATGTTGGCCTTGTTGCTGTGCTGCCCACTCCTCATGTTCATTGCTTTGAGACATCCCATGTGGTCATGAATATGATGAAACCTGTGTCCTGTGGTACGATTATAAAAATAGGATTTTTACTTGTGAAATCTTTTTATTGAAGTACATCATAGGACACAGAAATACCGCAGACACTCAGAGGCTCAAGGAGAAAAATGGAGGGCATCGATTCCTCTACATGCTGCCCCCGCCACCTCCCTATCCCTGCTGTGCTCCCCTGGCTCCCCCTCGCCCCCTAAACTGTGTTTATTATGCTTCCTTTTATGAATGAACAGGAAACTCTGCATGGAACTATTCCTGTTCATTCATTCTGTGCTGCTGAGGCTGCAGAAATGGAGATTGAGGTGTCCTCAATCTCCTTTTTCTGTCTCAAAGGTGAAACATCAGAGGTCTGTTTAGACCCCTGATATTCCACCAAAGCCGCCAAAGGGGTCCTAAAAAAAGATACAAAATTAAAATTGTAAAAAAATAAATAAAATGGTTTAAAAAAATTAAATAAAACAGCAAATATACACCAGTGGCAGAAATACCAGGGTCGCAAAGGCTGCACTTGCGGGCCCTGGTGTTACGCCATCATGGGGGGACCCCAACACGTCAAGAAGGGGGGATGCTATGGAACCATAAAAAAGGGTTCCACAACAGGAGTAAAGGGCCCTTCACATTTTCTGAGAGTGGGGCCCTGAAGATTCTCATTACGGCTCTGGATGTTACCCTGCAAGCACCAGTTTTGGGTACAAGATCTTGCAGGCAGCTTTGTAGTGGGCTTCTTCCCTACTTTTTTGGTTTTTGGTTTGGACATGTTGGCATGATTACTGTGTTGCCCACCCCCATATGTAGTGCTTTGGGACATCGCAAGTAGTCATGAATATAATGCACTAAGGTCCTTTGGTGTATGTTTATGAATGTCTGTTTCCTCACTGCTTGCTACCAAACTGAGACTTAGCTGGGCTGGGAGGGGTTATGGCTGGGTGAAGAATCCCTGCCTTTTTTGGCCAGTGTCCATTCACCTGAAGGTGGCAGCATAACTTAAGTAGTCAGGAATATAGAGTAACAA
This sequence comes from Staurois parvus, assembly GCF_062004578.1. Taxonomy (NCBI): domain Eukaryota; kingdom Metazoa; phylum Chordata; class Amphibia; order Anura; family Ranidae; genus Staurois; species Staurois parvus. The sequence goes on from NW_028318057.1 coordinate 4,374,847, forward strand.
CAAAGAAAAATACCCAGCTCACTTGCCAGCCTGCAATAAACCAAATTGTCCTAACAGTTCACGTTAAAACCAGGGGTTTAGTTTGCAAATATATGCTTAAAGCTGCAGGGCCACTTCAAGACACCCTAGTGTACTAGTGTTAGGACTGCAGTACACTAGGGTGCCATGAAGTGGCCCTGCAGCTTACACATACAGTATCTCACAGAAGTGAGTACACCCATCACATTTTTGTAAATATTTTATTATATCTTTTCATGTGACAACACTGAAGAAATGACACTTTGCTTAAATATAAAGTAGTGAGTGTACAGCTTGTATAATAGTGTAAATTTGCTGTCCCCTCAAAATAACTCAACACAGCCATTAATGTCTAAACTACTGGCAACAAAAGTGAGTACACCCCTAAGTGAAAATTTCCAAATTGGGCCCAAAGTATCAATATTTTGTGTGGCCACCATTATTTTCCAGCACTGCCCTAACACTCTTGGGCATGGAGTTCACCAGAACTTCACAGTTTGCCACTGGAGTCCTCTTCCACTCCTCCATGACGACACCACGGAGCTGGTGGATGTTACAGACCTTGCGCTCCTCCACCTTCCGTTTGAGGATGCCCCACAAATGCTCAATAGGGTTTAGGTCTGGAGACATACTTGGCCAGTCCATCACCTTTACCCTCAGCTTCGTTAGCAAGGCAGTGGTCGACTTGGAGGTGTGTTTGGGGTCGTTATCATGTTGGAATACTGCCCTGTGGTCCAGTCTCTGAAGGGAGGGAATCATGTTCTGTTTCAGTATGTCACAGTACCTATTGGCATTCATGGTTCCCTCAATGAACTGTAGCTCCCCAGTGTCGGCAGCACTCATGCAGGCCCAGACCATGACACCCCTACCACCATGCTTGACTGTAGGCAAGACACACTTGTCTTTGTACTCCTCACCTGGTTGCCACCACACACGCTTAACACCATCTGAACCAAATAAATGTATCTTGGTCTCATCAAACCACAGGACATGGTTTCAGTAATCCATGTCCTTAGTCTGCTTGTCTTCAGCAAACTGTTTGCAGGCTTTCTTGTGCATCATCTTTAGAAGAGGGTTACTTATGGGATGACAGCCATGCAGACCAGTTTGATGCAGTGTGTGGCGTATGGTCTGAGCACTGACAGGCTAATCCCCCACCACTTCAACCTCTGCAGCAAGCATACGTCTATTTCCCAAAGACAACCTCTGGATATGACGCTGAGCACGTGCACTCAACTTCTTTGGTCAATCATGGCGAGCCCTGTTCTGAGTGGAATCTGTCCTGATAAACTGTTGTATGGTCTTGGCCACCGTCCTGCAGCTCAGTTTCAGGGTCTTGGCAATCTTTTTATAGCCTAGGCCATCTTTATGTAGAGCAACAATTCTTTTTTTCAGATCTTCAGAGAGTTCTCATAAGGTGCCATGTTGAACTTCCTTTGACCAGAAGGAGGAATGAGAGAGATAACACCAAATTTAACACCTACTCCCCATTCACACCTCAGACCTTGTACATTTACATTATAGCAAAGTTTCATTTCTTTAGTGTTGTCACATGAAAAGCAATAATAAAATATTTACAAAAATGTGAGGGGTGTACGCACGTCTGTGAGATACTGTATATTTGCAAATGTGTGCAAACGAAACCCCTGGTTTTAATGTAAACTGTTAGACAGGGCAATTCAGTGTGTTGCAGGCTGGCTGGTAACTAAGTCTGGAATTTTTCTTCTTGTTTTACATGCATCGCCCTTCTACAGTATGTGCCCCTTGCTCAAAGGCCAGTTATAGGTTGGGGCAGTTGTCATTTGTTTATACTCTTAGGAACATAATGTACCCTGTGTCCTGTGATATAGTCCTAATCCTAATTTTAATTTGTAACAATGAGATTATATGTTTTATGACCCATACGTAACTGGAGTATATCTATAAAACTTAAAAAAAAAGGGATAGAGAGGCTGATTAACTAAAAACATTGTGTGAAGATTCTCAGTGTTTAAATTGTGTTTCAGTTATCCAATCTTATTAAACACTAAGGTGAACTTTTATACCATGTTACACCCATATCTACGGAGCAGCGGGTGTAAACGGACATGTGTCCGCTAAAAACAGACGGATCAGATGTCACTCAGATGTAAATGGACAGGCAGTCTGTTTACATCTGAACACCCATAGAGGACAGTGGGCTGTGTCTCTGTCCATTTTGCATAAACGCAGACCAGCATATGGACGCAGACTAGCCATCCACCTGCTCAGTGGGTTCAGGGAGCGACTTTCTAGGGGAGCCCACCCCGTGTGGGAGGGGCCTTACATTTATATGGCCAAATGCTTAGTGAAGCTGATTCCCAGTATAAACATAAGTGAAAAGGAAACTAGTGACGTTTATTGCACCATTTTTCTAGTGCAAAAGAACACATGCATCTTGCTTGTTGCTGTAGCCAACAACTTCACATTTATCTTTTTCAGGTAAGCCCCAGTCTATTTTAGTTGTGACTTCTTTTTATAATGGGTTCTGAAAATTTTAAGAAAATGAAGAAAGAGAAAACCTGAAATGAAGATCTTTAAAGGAAAACTGCGACTCAATGATTCCTGTAGTTTTCACTCGGGATCGGAGGACATCTTGTTCATTTGGAACATAGTTAGATGCTGTGATCCTATCCAGCTGATTCAAGTAACTATAAAGAATAATGAAAAACAAAAAAAATATAAATAACAGTAAAATCATTTTTGTGTTTGCAGAGAAAACGCTGGGCCCTTCTTTACCCAAGTGCCAGGTACCAATGCACTTAGTTCACATTCTTTTAGAAAGGATATAACACTTGTAAAATGTGATTGTAGATCAGTACTGTGGGTCCACGACCTCAAACAGCAAAAATGGAAGCTGCTTCATGTAATTAATTTCTCTACTTGCTTCTTGATTTCCTCCCAATTCAAAGTTTGTATGTGAGTTGTTGCTGACATGTCAATGTATGCAACATTTAGTGTTCCTGCATTCTAACATCTCTTTATCCTTGATTAAAACAAGCAGAAATAAGTGCTATGCACTCTGTTCATAGTCTCGAATGCTTGGACACAAATCATGACAGTAAAATATTTATCTTTACTATTATCAAACATTAATCACTTGTATACCAACTCCAGTGGCAAGGAAACATTTGCAATGAGTTTAGAACCTTAACAGCTGAACAGAACAGAAAACCAGGTACAGTATGTTTCTTGGGATAACCTTTACAGACATCTAACTTGGCTGGGCTATAACATCACCGGCACTTGCAGTGCAAAGCCTGTTTGCCTTTAGTAAATCAACCCTACAGACTAAAGAGAGCACAGACATCTCAGGAGTGCTTTCAAGGTTTGTGGCAACCCGTACTGGTCTTCTGTTAATACATTTACAAGGTCAAGTAAAAAGACAGGACCATCAAACTTAGGAAAGAAGCAGAACATACGTGATAAAACCATCTTTTCATAATCATACTTTTTCCAGGACAGTGACTCGCTGGGTAATCTAAATGACAGCTCTGGAGTTCGCATCTTTAGAAACAAAGCAGTAGGAGCTCCATCATCTCTACCTTCACAGGTTACTTTTATCTGAAACCTTCTGTTACAATAAAAATGAACTAAGAACAAACTAATCTGGAGCTAATAAAGCACAAAGAGCAAAGCCATGATCAGGGCCGTGGATAAGGGGTTCCACCAGTCCTTCTGTATGGGCCCAGGCTGGGTGAATTAGATGTGGGCAGGGAGGGTGATCGGCAGACACTGTTACTGGGGGGGGATTTACTGGAAATTATCCCCTGTATGGCTGTCTCTGCAGAAACTGAAAGCTGGATTCTTCTCTTCTAACTCCCATTGACTTTCAGCTGCTGCAGAGAAAGCCATAAAGGGGATTGCTTCCAGTAAAAGCCCCCAGTAAGTGTACCCATCACCCTCCCTGTCCACCATATGTTTCCCCCTGCCACCCAGGCACCCCAGTGTGCCCCCTACCAGCTTTCCTCCTCTCCTTCCCACTAAAAGCTGCAATCACACAACAGAATCCTTATTTCCTTCACTGTATTTGTAACACATTTTGCAAGCTCAAAATGCCATGAACTTTATGTACAACTTACTATGCAGCAGAGTCATTGAGCTGATATTCAGCTGCTCTTTCAAAACTGGCCTGTACACCATCATCCTTCCAGAGCTTCTTGATACAGTCCACAAGTTCTGGAGGCATTGTACCTTCCTCTATAGAGTCAGCGAGATGGCAAAGAATACGGCCATCATCCTGTTAGAAAAAGAAATAAACACAAAGCAAAAAAATGTGGTTGTTATATCTTGCAAATCAAGTAAAATATTTTAATTTGCATTGCAGGGTGAGCAACCTGTGTTGCCAGCAATTTAATAACATTCAACCCATTGCCACTGAATTATGCTGCATAATATAGCTTCAATCTGCTTGACAGAGTTGCAGCTTTTTTGTCTGATTGCACTATATGTGCAAAGGATGGGCTTCACTGGGCCAGCACCCAGTGTGATATATTTTGTGTGCAATATGAATGCAGGGGCAAAGCAACTACTAGGTTTCTCAACTCTGATGTGTCATATGAGTGGACTTGCAAAAAATGTAATCACTCTGCTGGGCCCACCTGCATCTAAGGTCTGGTGAGTTAATCTTCACAGAGGGAAGGGGGGAATTTTTCAAGTGATACCAACCACTGAACTCTGCATTACTGGCTACTGACCTCTGAACTTTCTGTTACTTACTACTGTCCTTTCAATTCTGCACTACTACTTACCATAACTCTGTGGTGCTTACTGCGGACCCCTACACTATGCATGACTTACTACTTACCTCTGAACTCTGTGGTTCCAACTAGAGTGCCTTGAAAAAGTATTCATGCCCCTTGAAATTTTCCACATTTCGTCATGTTACAAACAAAACCGTAAATGTATTTTATTGGGAGTTTATGTGATAGACCAACACAAAGTGGCACATAATTGTGAAGTGGAAGGAAAATGATAAATAGTTTTCAAAATTTTTTACAAATAAATATCTGAAAAGTGGGGTATGCATTTGTATTCAGACCCCTTTACTCTGATACCCCTAACTAAAATCTAGTGGAACCAATTGCCTTCAGAAGTCACCTAATTAATAAATAGAGTTCACTTGTGTGTAATCTCAGTATAAATACAGCTGTTCTGTGAAGTCCTCAGAGGTTTGTTAGAGAACATTAGTGAACAAACAGCATCATGAAGGCCAAGATCAGGGATAAAGTTGTAGAGAAGTTTAAAGCAGGGTTAGGTTATGAAAAAATCCCAAGCTTTGAAAATCTTACGGAGCACTGTTCAATCCATCATCTGAAAATGGAAAGAATGGCACAACTGCAAACCTACCAGGGGGACGTGGCTTAGCCATCCATGTGAGCTTTATCTTGTATTGAGACCTTCCTTCAGGCTGCATTTATCTGGGTCACCGACAGCACAGCCCATGCTGACATCTCTGCCACCGCTACTCCAAAGCACTATGACCATGACAAGGAAGAAGGAAGAGGGGGAAGCCACATCACGGCCTGCTCCCTCAGCGCTCATCAGAAGACTGCCAAAGGGAAGCTGTGGCTAAACTGGGCAAGTTCTCCCACTCTTCCAGCAAGGATAAATCCCTGATGCCTCTCTCTAGCTCTGGGGCAAAGAAACTTTCCTCTCTGGGAATCTCACAGCCGGTGCTGGTCCCTCAGGCCTCTGAAATTCCCTCAGCAGCCTCCAGCTCTCTCCTATTCTTCACACTGCTAGTCCTGAAGGGGATACTGAACCCCCAGAACCATTGCTAAAAGAAATATTAGTGGCAGTCCACACTTATGTAATTTTGTTCACACAGCTTACTATGTAATTCAAAAGAAAGAAAGAAGACATTTTATTTATTTGTCATGATATGTAAAAAATCAGAGAGAGGGTGACTGCCATTGAGGGCAGGGTGAGCACACTGGAGGATGAACTCCTTCCATTGCAACAAGATGTTCATTCTAACACTGCTAAAACTTGAGCTTGAGCATTCGGCCAGATTAGAGGACATGGAGAATCACCTATGCAGAAACAACCTTCACCTAGTATACTGAGGGAAAGAACCCTGAATAATTTATTGAGACCTGGCTACCTAATACATTCTGCAAAGATAATCTAACACCTTTTTTTCCTGTGGAAAGAGCCCACAGGGTGCCACCTCTCCCTCCACCACCAGGGGGCCCTGACAGACCTTTTCTACTGAAACTTTCACATTATAAGGATAGAGATATTCTCTGACTCGCTAGACAACAGCCTGCCATGGAGATTCAAGGGGGAAAATGTCTATATTTCCAGATTTCTCGGCTGAAATCCAGCATAAGCAAGCCAGATTCACTGAAGGTAAATGCCACCTGCGTACGATTCAGGTGGCTTACTTCATGCTTTATCCTGCTAAGCTTCAAGTGATAACAGATGGCTCAGTACAATTCTTTGACTCCCCTGCTGCAGAGGCTGACTGGTTGGATAGGAGTGAAAGGCATCTATGCCCAGCTCTTACCTGACTTGAACACTACCCGGTGTTCCCACTTCAAATCTAACCTCGTCTCTCCTTTAGTTTGAAAGCGGAGTTCAGGGATGAACATTTCAACAGCACTGCATTAGTAGCAGTTGACTAACATGGCTACACCTCTTGGAATGTTGGCTTTAGCCCTCTCGTTTACCCCCTCTGCTACCCTTTTTGAGTTTTTCTATTTTTTTCACTTGCTATGCTGTCTCTTGGATCGGAAACACCCTTTGCCACTTTTCACCTACTGGACTTTGAGTGGACTGCCGTCTCCTCTCGGATTTCCCCGCCAATATATACATCGTGCAGGTGATAACTCGACCAACACTTTTATGGTGCACTGGATGCTGCCACCAAGGAATCAAAATTCTACTCTTCATAACCTTCCTCATAACCATGAGTAGTCAAAAGGATATTATCCTTTCTTTGAATGTCCGTGGCCTGCAGAGAAGAGGTCAGCTGTCTTCACATTAATCTGTCATCAAGACCCTTCCGCTGTATACCTTCAAGAGACTCACATGACTTTGAACACTCTTCATCTTCTGAAACACTCTAAATACCCCATTCAGTTTCATGCTACACACTCTCAATACTCTAGAGGAGTGAGCATAATGGTTGCCAGAGGAGTACCTTTCACAGAGTACCACCTCCAAGATATAACCATTAGGCCGTTACATGTTTCTATTATGCAACTGGGACTCTCATTTATGTGTTCTTGCAAATATGTATGTACCTCTACTATTTAATATGGAGACAATAAAGTGTCAATCATCCACAAACAATATTGGTAGTGGGTGGGGGACTTCAACACTGTTTTGCATACTTCCCTAGATCTATTTAAAACAATTCTCCCCGCATAGCCCTAGACAACTTACTCCCATTGCCCACCACATGATGGAAATTGGGCTAGCGGACCTATGGTGATATCTCCACCCACTAGCGACTCAATTTTCATGTTACGCAAACTCACACTCCTCTTTGTTCCATATAGATTTAGCGCTGGGCTCTGATTTGATCCTACCGTATACCCCTCAGGTAACCTACTTAGCCAGGGGCTTATCCGATTATTCCCCAATGCGTATATCCTTATCCTTGAAAAGTCCTTATACATTTACGCTGTGGAAGCTTAATCCATTCTGGATAACTCTTTTCACAGATCTGGATCTAATGCATAAACAATTACAGGGCTTCTTGCTTGATAACAGACACTCAACATCTCCTTTGATTATTGTTATGCTTTGAAAGCATATATTAGATGCATGTGTATCAAAGAAATATCCAGAATTAAGACTAACTCTAGACCAGTGGTTCTTAACCTTTTTGGAGGTACTGAACCCCACCAGTTTCATATGCGCATTCACCGAACCCTTCTTAATTGGAAAAATAAAATATGATTTTTAAAATTCAAAACATAGGTATATATTTATACATAGGTGCACAAAATGAACAAAACCATTAAGAACAAAGAACAAAACCATTAAAACATGATTTTCACACAAAAACAAAATAATGAATATTTACCGCAAATCAGTGTGACTTCTGCTGTTGTCTTTCAGAGGCCAGTTCAGAAATGCGCGGCATTACCTTGGCAAGTGCCACTCATGTCATTTTCGCAACAAAGTCTGTTCCTTTTCTTCGTCTTTATGTCCAGCATCCTCGAAAAGGATTGCTCGCAAAGATATGTTGTAACAAACGGTATGAAAATTCATCCCCCATAGTAATTCATCCCCCATATAGTAATTCATCCCCCATATAGTAATTCATCCCCCATATAGTAATTCATCCCCCATAGTAATTCATCCCTCATAGTAATTCATCCCCCATATAGTAATTCATCCCCCATATAGTAATTCATCCCCCATAGTAATTCATCCCCCCATATAGTAATTCATCCCCCATATAGTAATTCATCCCCCCTATAGTAATTCCTTCCCCATATAGTAATTCATCCCCCATATAGTAATTCATCCCCCATAGTAATTCATCCCCCATATAGTAATTCATCCCCCATAGTAATTCATCCCCCATATAGTAATTCATCCCCCATATAGTAATACATCCCCCATATAGTAATACATCCCCCATATAGTAATTCATCCCCCATATAGTAATTCATCCCCCATATAATAATTCATCCCCCATATAGTAATTCATCCCCCATAGTAATACACCCCCCATATAGTAATTCATCCCCCATATAGTAATACATCCCCCATATAGTAATACATCCCCCATATAGTAATTCATCCCCCTTATAATAATTCATCCCCCATATAGTAATTCACCCCCCATATAGTAATTCATCCCCCCTATAGTAATTCATTCCCCATATTAATTCATCCCCCATATTAAGTCCCCAAGTCCCCCCTGTGTCAATTCACTTACCTTTGCTCCGCGCGTTCCTCTCGCTGTATTCCCGCGCCGTTCCGGTCTTCAGGGCGGACTGTGAGAGGAGCCTAGCTCCTCTCACGTTCGTCACGCTGCCCCGCCTACACACATCCTGACAGCCAATCACTGGCTATCAGGATGTGAGTGGCAGTGAGACTGGCCAATCATTGCATTTCAGTCCCTGCCGCCCGAGAGGAGGGAGGGGAGCGGGCGCCCAGCACACAAGAGCCGCGGCTTGCCGACCACTGGGCATGTCATCACAAATCATATGAGTCGGGTGTGGGTCACCTCCGCCGAACCCCCGAGACTGACTCACCGAACCCCTGGGGTTCGATCGAACCCAGGTTAAGAACCACTGCTCTAGACAGTGGGAGGTTGATGCCAGCCAAACTGTAACCAAGGCAAAACCAGCCTATCTTAGCAAAACCAACACTGATACAGAAAGAGAGTGGGTATCTGCTCAACAGTTTCTTCATACTGTACAACTTCAGCATGCTGAAAGTAAATGTTTTTTCTCCTCTCAAGCCTTCTTCGAGGAAAGAGAAAAAAGAAGGGTCACATGCTGGTGGTCATAGTGAAAGCTCAGCAACCGTCTTCCCACATCCCTTATTTCAAATTGTCCTCTGCTCAATTGGACATGGATTTCCCCCCCCCCATCTTACAAGGCTTTAGATCTTTATATGAATCGCTCTATTCTACCAAAGTGTCTTATGATGACTCTAGCAAGCAGGAGTTTTTGGAGCGTATACAGTTCCTCAACTTACTACTCAGCATAGGAAAATCCTGAATGCACCATTCACTCTTGAAGAATTGCAAATGGCTGTAGCATCCTGTCTCAATCCCAAAGCCCCCGGAGGCGGTGGGCTGCCGATGGAAATTTACAAATCTTTTGGTGGAATATTTATACCTGAACTACTTAAAATAATCCAGGTTGCATTAGAACAGAACTCCCTCCCTGTCTTGATGTATGAGGCAATAATAGGTGTATTTTTGAAGAGGGGGAAGGATCCAACACAGGCAGAGTCTTACCGCCCCATATCGTTACTGACCTCAGACCTCAAAATCATTACTAAAGTAGAATTATATTGTGCCCCGATGACCTGTATTCATGTCAGTAATGCCCAACCCCCTCATTTACATTAGGAAGAAGGACACAGCAGGGTTGTCCTCCCTCCCCGCCTTAGTGATAGAGCCCCTGGCAGCTGCCATTACAGAGGATCCAGGTATTAGAGGAGAACAGATAGAGAAAGTAGCGTTATATGCTGATGACACTCTTGTTTTTGGGTGATACATCTTCTTTGTTAGCACGTCTAATGAAGCTAATCGCAGAATTTGGTTCCCTTTCCGGCTTATCAATAAATTTGGATAAATCCCTTCTCCCGCTGGAGACCTTTATGTATTCCATACCACCTGAAGCTGTGCAGATTGAAATAGTGGACTCCTTTAAATATCTGGGTATCATCATCCACCCCACTCTATCTAAATATACAGACCTAAACTTACTTCCGCTTCTTAAAAAATTCCAACAAAAAACAACCAGTTGGACCAAACTCCCTCTTTCTGTAGTAGGGAGGTGTAACTTAATCAAAATGATATGGGCCCCTCAACTACTCTATATCCTGCATAATGCCACTGTGTGGATTCCTACAAATGATATGATACTGTGTTTTGCTCCTTAATCTGGTGGATGCACACACATCGGATTAAACTTGAGACTCCACAGGAAGCTAAGGATATGAGTGGCCTTGCGTTTCCCAACCCCCTTCTTTATTATATCGCGGCCCAGTTACAACATTTTACAGCCTAGCAGGACAATACACATACGGACCCGGTCACCTCGCTTCTTCTAGGTATTGTGTCCACTGATAACTTGGTGGAATGTCTGGAAGCAGGTGAGTTTAAAGCTCTAGCACAGTTTCCCACACTAGAACTGATTGACAAAGTGTGATGGAAAGTGAAACATTACTTCCACTATCAAGGCTTTGCTACATCCACACATATCCTCAATAACTACCCAGGACTCCTTAAACTGAAGGGCTTTGCTGCATGGACATCTACAGATCTTCGATATATCCCTAAGCTGTACCATGGGCAACTGCTGAAAGATTTTCAAACATTAAGAGCGGAGTTGGGTTACCAACTCCATCTTTTTGCAATATTTACAACTTAGACATGCCATCTCAGCACAGGCCTGGGCCTCCTCATTGGTCTTGTTAACCCTGCTCTCCTTAATCAACTAGTGCGCTTCCCAACTAAAAAAAAGGGACAGATTTCACTATATAGTGCACTGATTCAATCTGTGTCCAGGGCTATGTCTCCTAAATGCAGACTGCAGTGATCTAGAGATCTGGAGTGTATCTCTGACAAAGAGTGGTCCACAATTCTTTCTAATATCTTATTGGTATCTGTGTCTGTGTACCCAACTGTTTATTGTCCATCGCACTCCCCAAAAACTATTTGATTGGTAAAGGAGGGATACTCCCTGTTACATATGTTGTGGAAATGCCATAAACTGGTGCACTACTGGGCCTCTGTTATAATGTTGATCAACAATATATTCTCTCTCACTCTCCCTGAAGACCCTAAACTTTGTCTGTTGGGGTGGTTAGACTGTTGAACCCCTTACATATACATAATACTCGTCTCTTATTTATAGCTAGGAAACTCACAGCACAAAAATGGTTGTCTCCGGACAATGGATTAAAGCAGTCAATGATATGCTTTGATATGCAAGAGAAACTAGTTTAACAACACTGAAATTAACTGAATTTATTCTCTCTTGAGAAGAGGAGATTAAGGGGGGATATGACCAACATGTATAAATACATCAGTGGTTCATATAGTGAACTCAGTGTAGAGTTATTCACCCTGAGGTCACCAGAGGACAAGGGGGCACTCTTTACATCTGGAGGAAAAGAAATTTAATCTCCAAACACAGAAAGGTTTCTTCACAGTGAGAGCTCTTACACAGCTCTTACAGTATTTCCTGATGGCTGCAGGAATGCAGCCAGAGAGAAAGATAAATGATTGCTTTTACAGCCTTTATGGGTGTAAAAGCAATCAGTGTGTAAAAAAAAAAATCATCACCCCCCACAAGTAGTACAGTGTCATTATGGTGACACTGTACTGCTAGGGTGACAGTATGTTAAATAAATAATATAAAAAAATTAAAATTAAAAAAAGTTTTTGAAAAATTATGATTTTTGGTTATAAACTAATTTGGGTTATTTTTTTAATAAAAGATAACTGAATACATTTTGGCCAAGATTTCTGAAGAAAGATTATTTATTTGCAAAATGAAAAACACTTTTTTTCAACATTTTTGGACTTTTTCATTTATATAGCAAAAAAATATAAAAATCCCAGTGGTGACTAAATACCACCAAAATAAAGTTTTATCTGTCTCAAAAAAATGCTAAAAAATTCATATGGGTACAGTGTTGCATGACTGTGCAACTGTCATTCAAAGTGTGACAGCGCAGAAAGCTGAAAATTGGCCTGGACAGGAAGGGGGTAAAAGTGTTCGGATAATGGTTAAGGATAATCAGCACTATCAATATTATTATGTGACATGATAATTGTGCAGGTAAACACATAGTAAGCACATTATATACTCTAAAGTTATGGTCCTTGTGTATGTCTCTGCCTGTCTATGAGGTTCTGGCTGATGTCCTTGTATCTTCTTCTTCTGTGTTTTTTTCTAATTGTTTTCAATTGTTTCTACTTTTGTACATGTTTTTGTACAAAAATAGTTAAATTGAAAATGGAAACGTGTTGGTTTTCTAATAAAGAAAATCTGATTAACAAAAAAAACCTACCAAGACATGGCCGTCCATCTAAACTGACAGGCCGGGCAAGGAGAGCATTTATCAGAGAAGCAGCCAAGAGGCCCATGGTAACTCAGGAGGAGCTGCAGAGATCCACAGCTCAGGTGAGAATCTGTCTACAGGACAACTATTAGTCGTGCACGCCACAAATCTGGCCTTTATGGAAGAGTGACAAGAACAAAGCCATTGTTGAAAGAATGCTATAAGATGTGTGGTTTGCAGTTTGTGAGAAGCCATGTGGGGGACACAACAAACATGTGGAAGAAGGTGCTCTTGTCCGGTGAGACCAAAATTGAACGTTTTGGCCCTAAAAGTGGAAAGCTATGTGTGGCAGAAAACTAACACTGCACATCACCCTAAACACACCATCCCCACTGTGAAACATGGTGGTGGCAGCATCATGTTGTGGGGATGCGTTTCTTCAGCAGGGACAGGGAAGCTGGTCAGAGTTGATGGGAAGATGGATGGAGCCAAATATAGGGCAATCTTAGAAGAAAACCTGTTAGCGTCTGCACAAGACTTGAGACTGGGCAGATGTTTACCTTCCAGCAGGACAATGAACCTAAACATACAGCCAGAGCTACAATGGAATGGTTTAGATCAAAGCATATTCATGTGTTAGAATGGCCCAGTCAAAATCCAAGCCTAAATCCAATTGAAAATCTGTGGCAGATGCTCTCCATCCAATCTGACAGAGCTTGAGCTATTTTGCAAAGAAGAATGAGCAAAAATGTCACTCTCTAGACGTGCAAAGTTGGTAGAGACATACCCAAAAAGACTTGCAGCTGTAATTGCAACGAAAGGTGGTTCTACAAAGTATTGACTCAAATTAACATAAAATCCCAATAAAATACATTTTTGGTTGCAACATGCCAAAATGTGAACAATTTCAAGGGGTATGAATATTTTTTCAAGGCACTCTAATGATCACTGCACTCTGTGTTACGTACTACTGATGTTTGAACTCTGTATTACTACTGACCTTAGAACTCTCTAATATTTACGTTTGACCAGTTCACTCTGCATTTCCTACTAGTAACTTCTGAATTTTGTGGTACATACTATGTACCCCTGCATTTCATCCAACAGGACATGTAGGACGAAGCTTGTTGCACTGTTGTCACAGTGTCACATGTCTCCTGTTCTGAGCAGCAGTGCTCATGTGGGTATTTCATGCTGGCTTTGTGTTGATCTTTGCACTTGTTTTTATGTATGTTTTATTAAATAATACACTGTGAGGTTGCTTCCCCATTTAATGGAAAGCACATCTCCAGCAATATGGTGATTTAGGGTTTCTTATATGGAGTGACCCCATCCCTGGATTGAGCTGATTAGATGTCTGTGGTGGAAAAAGTTCTCAGGCAGAGAATGGTTCTGTAGCCACTTGTGGTGAACATCCTTTCATAAGGTGGTTACACCTCGGTACAGAGAGGTTTATCATCTGGTGAGTGTTTTACTTATATCGGGGATGGGATTCACATTAGATTTTTCACATGATGAATTTTTCTCACTTGATAGATTAGCTTTGAGCCACTATCTTCAGTTGAATACATGAGAATGAACACAGGACAACATTTTTGAGTTTTTTATATGTTTTGCTCGATTTAAATCTTAACGTGGTGTTGAATTATACGATGGAGTATCCATGTTTTGGTTCTGCAGTCCTGGTTTTACAATGTAACATGGTGCAAATGGTAAACATAGCCTACAGGGCCGGTTCACACTGATGCAGCGTGGGATTTGCATTTTCTGCACCGCATCATTATGCAAACCACTGCGGGTGTTTTTGTTAAGTTAATGACACCCCAAAAAGGTTGGCAGAAAGCAGTGTAATTGGGTGAATCAGATCGCATGGGTGTGAACACGCATGTGATCCGATTCCAGTGCAGAAAAAAAAGGTGTATTCACCTTTCCTGTGGGTGCGGTGAGATTTGATACAAAATAAATGGCGCAAATCGCACTGCAAAGAATCACATGTGATTGGAGCAGGAATGCATTGCGATTCCTGTCCAAATCACATGCGGTTTCCCACACTGCAATAGTGTGCACCGGCACTTAAAGAAAAATTCCAGGCATGGTATATTTTTACATAATTACATTGGTTCAGCCTGGACTAATATAACTGTGTATGTACCATACCTGGCCGATACTCCTGGAAGCTGGATATCACTGTAGTTCTCTAGTTGGACAAGGAGAGAGGCAGGGCAGTGATGGCATGCCGTCCACCTCGTCCATTTAGAGAATTCTTTGCATTCATTCAGGAAAAGCAGAACATTATTTGAACAATGCCTGTGCTGAGCATCTGATCTCCTGTGTTCACAATGCATCAGGCTGATTGCTCAGCATGTGACCCAGAAGCAAGTGCAAATCACTGGGGTAGTGCAGCAGACTGTATTGAGTATGACTTCAGTGATTTCCAACTTCCAGGGTCACTGGCCAGGTATGGTATATACATACAGTAGTTACATTGGTCCAAGGTAGACCAATGTAAATATGTAAAAATTAGGGGGTCGCCAAAACCCTTTTTTGAGTGGCAAGTACGAGTACCGATACTTTCGGTCAAGTACTCGCTAAAACCGAGCAACGATACTTTGCGGTGCGATTTGCGTCAATACAAAATGAAAATTGCACCGCAAAAGAACAGCATGGGATTTGAATAGGAATGTGATTTCTGTGCAAATTGCATGTGGTTTTCCCACTGCTTCTGTGTGAACCCAGGCTTGTCATAGCCTTGGTTCACACAGGAGCCGTGCAGGAATCCTCCCTACACTGATCCCATGCTGAGTGGAGAGTGGGGATGTACACCATGGAGGCAGATACTCTGGATTCTCAGCTGTAGGAAAGGAGAGAAAGCCGCAGGGATTTTTTGTGAGTGAAACATTTTGATGCAAACACGATCATGAGATAAAAATGATAAACACAAGTAAAATATCTCTTGTGCTTTGTGTATTAACACTATTGTGGAACTGAACACAATTTCACATGGAGAAAAGGACCCAAAGTTCACTATATATATAAAAATACACAGTGTGTAATATATATATATATATATATATATATATATATATATATATATATATATCTCAATCAAGAAAAACGAAACCAGCGCTCAAATCTTCATGCTGATTGGGGGTACTGCATGTGTCATTCTCTAAGGTGCAGCCCTTGAAAGATCAGAAAAGCTTGGTACTGATGAAGAAAAGCAAAAGAAGGGCGCACTCTGTTCGTGCATTACCATGGTAAAAAACTAATTTATTAAACTTCATAAAAGTGCATACTCATGAACCAATGGAGATGGTTTGTGAGTATGCACTTTTATGCATTTTAATAAATTCGTTTTTTACCACAGTAATGCATGAAGAGAGTGTGCCCTTCTTTTGCTTTTCTTCAAAAGAAAAAAAAAAAAAATATATATATATATATATATATATATATATATATATACACACACACACACATACATACATACATAGATATACACAGTGTAGATAGATAGATAGATATAAAACCCCTTGCATTATTTCAAATATATCCTATACCTATATATGACCCGATTTCAAGGTAAGCTTCATTGTGTATTTAGCCACATTAAAGTATTTTATAGTTCACACTAACCGCTTTACTTGAGTCACTGAAGTCAATGCCAAGAGTGGTCATTGCACGGATTATGGCTAGGATTGACTGAAGCACGTTGCCATAGATAATTGATTTGAACTCCAAGCATTCTTCCTCTGTGTACCCATCTTGATGGATAATCCTTACAAAATAAAAGTAACATAGAAAAAAAAGTATGAATACTTTAAAAAGAATGTTACTGCGCTTTAGAATGGTGTAATGTAGTTAAATTTGAGTTCACTTACTTCATCTGTTTGACAATCGTACTCTTTCCAGACTCTCCAGCACCTGCAAATAGACCAGTAACTAGTATTATTATTTCATATGCTACCAAAGTTATTTATTTATTTTCCTAGAATAAGCCATCAGTGTTTGTATAAAAAGCACAAGGTTTTGGGCTTCCATGGGCATTATCGAAAAAAGATTAAATTACATACAGCTAGAGCAGGGTTTCTATTCTCAGAGTCCATGGGTGGGTTTCAGGGAGTCCGTATTGGTCAGATAAAAAAATTACATATTCACTATTTGGCCCTCCCCCTCGTCCCAGTCAATGTTTTCCCTTTGAAAGAAATTAAAGGAAACGCACCCTGCCACTACGTTCTTGACTCATTGTTTGTGCCCATGTTTACCCTCTGAATTTGTACCATCGCCCTCAACTGCCAGCTTGTGCCGCTCCATCATTGCAAGTGCTAATTTTCATTTTCTAGTAATAGTAGTAGTAGTAGTAGATTTGAGCAGAATTAAAATTGTTTTGTTTAATTTGCATAAGATGATTGTATTTCATTTTTGCAATGGTGGTCATTTTGCATGAAAAGGAGTGGGTTTTTTGTTGAGATTATTTAGTTTATTCAAACTTTGTCTATGATATATATATATAGATGGCAATCATATTGCAATAAAATAAAGTACATATATTCATTGCATGCAAAGTTTTGTGTTTATTGTTGGTTATGTGTTAGAGAAGACACTGGTAGTGATAGCAGAATTCAGGCTTTACTTGTGTGGCTTAAGTTACAAACATAGAGAGCACATTTCATCAGACTGTATAACAGCAGACTTATTACAGACACATTACTTCCTGAAGAGATGATAGAGAAAAGAGGAAGTATCAGCAAGTTTTACACATACACAACTAGTAACCTTTAGCGTACAGTGCCATCTACTGGTCAAGTGATATTACCACAGAATACTGTATATAGTACATTATAGTACATGCTGTTGTATTCCCAACACCCCTTCTCAACGGCATGTGCATAATTATATGACATTTAGTCTCTTTTGTAGAAAACAATGACGTTCCCTTGGCAAAGGTTTGGTGAGTGTGTCTGCAGTCATCTCCTCTGATGGGCAGTACTGGATGTCGATAACCCCTTGTTCTTGCATGTCTCTGAGCAGATGATATCTTACATCAATGTGCTTGGTTCTTGGGTTAATCTTCTCAGAGTGTGTAAGCTTTATGCATCCCTGATTGTCTTCAAAGATGGGTGTGGGTTGTGACATATTCAGTCCCATGTCTAGTAGAAGTTGACGAATCCAAATGGCTTCTTGACATGCATGTGCTGCTGCTATGTATTCCGCTTCAGTTGAAGAGAGTGCAACAGTCACTTGTTTCCGACTGTATCATATTTTACTTTAAAAGTCCATTTGCTTCTGATGGTTTTGCGACCAGGAGGGAGTTCTGTTAGTGACCAAGTTTTATTTTCTTGAAGTGATTTTATTTCTTCTTCAGCTGCTTTTCTCCACTGATCGGCTTCCCTTCTCGGCAAAGTTTCTATGTCTTCCCAGGATGTTGGCTCCTGTGTTTGATGTGTTTTAGCAGCGTATGATAACCTGCGGGGTGGTATCCCTTTTGTCATTCGAGAGGATCTTCTGATTTCTTGTTGTTCAGTGGGTTCTATTGGATCGTTGATTGTAAGTTCCACTTCTTGTTCTGGCTCTTGTCCTGCTTCGCATAAATCAGTGTCTCTTGCTGATTCAACGTGTAAATCCTCTCCACATTTTTCAAGAATTGTATTATCTGATGCTTCACTTTCATCAAAATAAACACTGCGGCTTACTGTGACCTTGTTGGTCTTTGGACAAAGGATTCTATATCCCTTACTCTGCTCACTGTAGCCAACCAGAATGCCTTCTATGGCTTTGTTCTCCAACTTGGAGCGTTTCTGACTTGGAATGTGGGCATATGCTTTACAGCCAAACACTCTGATGTGTCCTACGTTTGGTTTTGATCCATTCCACATTTCATATGGTGTACTCTCAATAGCTTTTGATGGGAGCCTGTTTTGTAGGTATGTTGCAGTCATTATTGCTTCTCCCCAGTATTTGTTAGGTAAGCCAGCATCCGAAATCATACATCTGGTCATTTCTACAAGAGTGCGATTCTTTCTTTCCGCTACACCGTTTTGCTCAGGAGTGTATGGTACAGTTGTTTGGTGTATAATACCTTGTTTCTTTAGGTATGATTCCATCTCTTTATTCATATATTCCTCTCCATTGTCAGTGTGTATTATTCCAGGTTTCCTTTGAAACTTGTTGCTTGTCATAGCTACAAACTCTTGAAGTTTTTCTAATGTCTCACTTTTGTGCTTCATTAGATACATTATTGTGTACCTGGAATAATCATCGATGAAAGTCAGTAAATACCTGTTCCCGCCAGGTGTGATGGTTTTCATTGGTCCGCACACATCACTGTGTATCAGTTCCATGGGTTTAATGGTTTTACTCTGACTGGTCTGTGGAAGAGGGGTTCGGGTGGCCATTGCTTTGATGCAACATGTGCACTTGCTGAGTGTGTGGCAAGGCAATATTTTCATGTCTTCTGATAGACCTCTCTTTGCAAAATCCTTTATAGCTTCTGGGTTTCGATGCCCCAATCTTCTATGCCACAGGTGAATGCACTTGTCATGTGGGTTATGAGTTGCCGCATTGGCCTTCTCACTTTCAGTGACGAGTTTGTACAGATGTTCATTTAATCTTCCTCTTGCTAGGATTTGCTTTCCATTTTGAATTGTGCATTCATTACCTCTGAACTGGACAGTGAGTCCATTGCTTGCAAGGGTTTTAACTGATAGGAGGCTTCCTTCTAGGCTTGGAACATATAGAACATTCTTTACAAGGATGCTCTGCTTGCCCCCTGATGGCGTTTTGCAGTTGAGAAATCCCTGACCTTTACCTTCTGCTGTAATACTTTTCTCATTTGCTAGGAAGACTTTATCTTTTACACTAAAATCAATTTCTGTGAAGAATGTCTCGTCGCTTGTCATGTGACTTGTTGCCCCTGAATCAATGTTCCATCCATGTGAGGTACTATTCTGAGTCACTTTAAAAGTACCACTCCATGATGCACTTTCATTTTCTTTCATGACCGCTTTAGCTCTTTCTCTTGTGGGTAGCTCCCGCTTTCGATGCTCAGCTTTCCAGATTGAACAGTTCTTTTTCAGGTGACCGGCCTTTTTGCAGCAAAAACATACCCTGGTTTCTTTGCTTTGTCTTATGCCTTCATGCACCTTCAGAGCTGCCTCTGGTCTCTCATTCTCTTCACTATGCAAATTTTCCTTTCTTCTGCTGTATTCATCAATTAATTTTCCCTTAACATATTCTAGCGTCAGTTCAGTTTCCGGTCTAGTTTCTAGAGCATTTATAAGGGCACTGTATGATTCTGGAAGACTGCACAGAAGTAGCACCACAACATGGTTGCTTTTTAATTCTTCACCTATTGCACCCAGCTGGTCCACAATTTCTAACATGGCATTTACATGTTCACCCATTTCCTGCCCTTTTTCCAGCCTCATCTTATACAGTTTGCTTAGCAGATATAGTTTGCTGTTTAGGTTTGCATGTTCATGCAGTCTTTGTAATGCAGTCCACATACCTTTAGCTGTGCTTTCTTTCCTTATATGAATGAGTTGATCATCCTCCACTAACAGGCTTATGACTGCTTTTGCTTGCCTGTTTTCTGTCCCATTCTTCTGGGTTGTCATTGGGTCTGTGTGTATCTAGTACCTGCCACAAGTCATCTTTGGATAACAGCATTTCAAGCTTAAACTTCCATAGCTGGTAGTTGGTGTTGTTGAGCTTTGCTATTGTAAACTTCATATCTGAAGCACTTGCCATCTTTCAGTGAATTGGTAGGATTGTAAATGCAGCACTTGCTTGTAGTTTTCCTTTTTTTCAGTGTCTGGAGCTGGGCCCATAACCTGTTGGTTATGTGTTAGAGAAGACACTGGTAGTGATAGCAGAATTCAGGCTTTACTTGTGTGGCTTAAGTTATAAACATAGAGAGCACATTTCATCAGACTGTATAACAGCAGACTTATTACAGACACATTACTTCCTGAAGAGATGATAGAGAGAACGAGAGAGAACCATATGTACAACTAGTGACCTTAGTATACAGTGCCATCTACTGGTCAAGTGATATTACCACAGAATACTGTATATAGTACATTATAGTACATGCTGTTGTATTCCCAACATTTATATGAATATTTCTGGGTAGGGGGTCCATAGCTTTCATCAGATTCTTAAGAGTCTGTAACTCAAGAACCACTATCCTAGAGGCACCTGCTATTTGATTCAGGTGTATATTAGTAGGGTCAGATTGACTACAGTCCCCGGTCTACATTTGAGTATAGCTCAGATTTAATCCCTCTGCACAGTAGCTTATGTTACAAATGCTTTATCTTTTACAATTTCATAGGGAGAAATGAGATGAAGGATTTGCACAAAGGAAACCTAAAGCGGAGCTCAAGGCACATCCCAAAAAATTAAAAGTCAGCAGCTACAAATCCTTTAGATTTATTAAAAATCACTGCCTTCTGGTCTATTACGTTCCTGCATACATTCCTGATCCTGATACCTGTATTCTGCATTACCCGACTAAGAAAGAACTCCGCCTGCACTGACCTCAGCTATCATTCTCTTGCCTGCTCCTTTTGTACTTATCTGCCCGCTTGATACTGACCCGCCTTGCCTGACTCTGCTATATTATCCTGCTTGCACCTGCACCTGACCTGCATCTTGTCGGCTACCATATTCACCTTCCGCTGCACCCACGGCTCTGCATCTGACCTGCATCCGGATCACCGCCATACCTGTCGGTCACCGTATCCACGCACCAGTGCTTGGTCCCAAGACCCGCATCCTGACTGTTGCCTCTCCTGCTCGCTGCTGCACCTACGTTCTTGCACCCATACCTGGCTTGTGTCCGGATCTCCTGGGTCCCCAGCTACCTGCCTACAGCTTCAAGATCTACACGGCACTCCTGCCCCTCCTGGCTCTGTGCCCCTGTTCCCACTTCCAGGGGCTCCGAGCGGGAGTTGTAAGAGGACGCCCTCTCTCCACTATGCCTATGGTTAGGCTACCTAACCAGGTACGTGACAGTACCAGAAGGGCATGTAGGAGCCTGAGAGAGGGGCCTCTCCTCTGGAAGAAATTTGCCAAAACATTGCGGCACTAACACAGGCCCTATCTCCACCGGCATCCGCTGCTAGCATCTCAGCTCCACCCCCTCCAGCTGCCGCCCCAGGAGCCGTGGCAAGTCCCACTGTAATGATGTTGCCTCTTGAGCCTAGGGTACCTACACCCGAGAGATTTTCTGGCGACCGCCACAAATTCAGAGCCTTCCGAAACGCATGTGGGTTATATTTCGCATTGCAACCCCGCACCTTCTCGCTAGAAGCAACCAAAGTGGGATTTGTGATCTCCCTTCTTCAGAGTGAGCCACAAGCATGGGCCCATCATTTAATGGAAAAGGCAGATGCCAAACTGTCATCCCTAGACAGTTTCTTTGAAGCTATGGCGCAACTATACGATGACCCCCAACGATCTGCATCTGCGGAAGCTGCGCTACACTCTCTCCAGCAAGGTCGTAGGGCAGCTGAGGACTATGTAACCGAGTTCAGGTGCTGGAGCGCTGATACCAGTTGGAATGACGCTGCCCTACATTATCAATTTCGCTTAGGTCTGGCCGAACCCCTGAAAGATGAGTTAGCTCGAGTTGGAGTACCGAATACCTTGGAGGAACTTATTAAGCTGACTATTCAGATTGACCGCCGACTCAGGGAACGAAGGCTGGAGAGATCCGCAGGTCAAGTTCACCCCACATGGATGTTGTCCACGGTACCACCTCCAACCAGCATGGCATCAACCAGTTCTGCCACACCCAGTTCTGACGGGTCTGAACCCATGCAAATTGGGTTACTATGAACCACCTTCACTCCGGAAGAGCGGCAACGCCGCCGACAGGGCAGCTTATGCCTCTACTGTAGAGAACCCGGGCACTATGTGCGAAACTGCCCTGCAAAATCAAGTAAGTCTCTGACAACATTGCCTGCTAAAATGCCTGCTGTCAACCCTGCTCAGCTCACATCTCCGTTTAATTTCAGCTTTTGGGAAGAACTGTACCAGTAACAGCTATTATTGACTCTGGAGCCTGCAGTTGCTTCATTGACACAACTTTTGTTCAGCAACATCAGATACCCTTAAGGCCCAAAACGCAGAGACTGACAGTATTTCTGGCGGATGGATCCAACATAAAATCTGGGGCAGTCAAACAGGAAACTATTCCACTTTCCGTGATTATATCTTCATCTGGGCACAAGGAACTATTACGCCTAGATGTCATTTCTTCACCACGATTTCCTGTCATCCTGGGGATTACATGGTTACAGGCGCATAACCCTGGCATAAATTGGGTATCCGGTAAAGTGGACTATAACTCGGCCTACTGCCATGAGCACTGCTTCCCTCAAGTTCCTGCTCCGTCCGGGCCCCTGCTGTGCGTAGAAAATAATACCGAAATAGGCCAGTTAGTTCCGGCAGCTTATCACGACTATCAGAGTGTGAGTTGGAAGCACTAAAGGATTATATTGATGATAATCTCAAAAAGGGGTTCATCCGCCCCTCTACTTCTCCAGCTAAGGCAGGAATCTTTTTTGTCGAAAAGAAAGACCATTCCCTTCGTCCATGTGTGGACTACCGGGAATTAAACAATATCACGGTGAAGAATAGATATCCTCTGCCACTAATCCCAGAACTCTTTCAGAGGCTCAGAGCAGCAAGCATATTTACCAAACTAGACTTAAGAGGGGCCTACAACCTCATAAGGATCAGAGAAGGGGACGAGTGGAAAACATCCTTCCGTACCAGATTTGGGCATTACGAATATTTAGTTATGCCTTTTGAGCTATGTAATGCTCCAGCAACCTTCCAGCATCTGGTAAATTACATCTTCAGGGATTTTCTAGACATTTTTGTAATCGTATATCTCAATGATATTCTGATCTTTTCTGCTTCCATCGAGCTTCACTGGGGTCATGTGCAAAGGGTCCTTGGTTGCCTCCGTCTGCATATGCTAAACCAGAGAAATGCGAGTTTGAACACCAGAGCATCCAGTTCCTGGGACTAATTATATCCACGGAAGGCTTCAAGATGGATCCTCAGAAAGTTTCTGCCATACTAGAATGGCCTGCACCAGCTGATAAGAAAGGAGTTCAGCGCTTCATAGGCTTTGCCAATTTTTATAAAAGATTTATTAGAGGATTCTCGGCCATCATTACACCGATTATGCAACTGACTAAACAGGGGGTCCGATTCCATTGGACACCGGAAGCTCAGGGTGCTTTTGAAAAGTTAAAGAGACTCTTTACATCCGCACCCATACTAAGCCATCCAGACCTAGTCTTACCTACTACCCTTTGTGGTAGAAGTAGATACTTCAGAAAGTGCTGTTGGGGCTGTCCTCTCACAGTGGCAAGGTTTAAAACTTCTGCTTCACCCTGTTGCCTTCTTTTCCAAGAAATTATCCCCGGCAGAAAGAAATTACGATGTAGAAGATCGGGAATTATTGGCCATCAAACCCACCTTGGAAGAATGGAGATACCTGTTGGAAGGCGCAGCACATCCCATCCTAATCTACACTGATCACAAAAATCTGGAATACCTAAAGACGGCAAGACGTCTAAAACCTCGACAAGCCAGGTGGGCGCTCTTCTTTTCTAGATTCAGCTTCCACATTACCTACAGACCAGGCTCCAAGAATGTCAAACCAGATGCCCTGTCTAGAATGTGTGACGATCCGAGGGATCCACCTAGCCCGGATACAGTGATCTCAGCAGGTAACGTCTGCCTCTTGCAACCTGATTTTTTTTCGCAGATCCAACAGGCATCTGTTGGGGCTCCTTCTCCTCCAGGAGTAACCCTGTCCCCCAGAGAAGGATTACTATGGTCAGGGGACCGAATTTTTGCACCTGAAGATACCCGACTGTCAATTTTAAGGTTATGCCATGTTCATCCGCTGGCGGGACATTTCGGGGTCCACGAGACCCTAGACTTAGTACTGCGTCTGTTCTGGTTTCCTCAATGGGAGAAGGATTGCAAGGCCTACGTAAGCTCCTGTCCCACATGCATCCGGAATAAGGGCAACAAGAGCAAGGCCTGGGGATTATTGAGGCCTCTACCAGTACGTGATCATCCCTCGAAGATGATATCGATGGATTTCATCGTGGAGCTACCTCCATCAGAAGGATATTCAGCCATATGTGTTATAGTGGATCGATTTTCCAAGATGGCCCACTTCATTGCCTTGAAAGGAGTGCCCTCTGCAGCAGAAACAGCCCAAGTCTTCATTAAGGAAGTGGTGAGGCTCCATGGTGTTCCAGGAAACATCGTTTCAGATCGAGGGGTGCAGTTCACCTCAAAATTTTGTAGAGCCCTTTGTGAGAAATTGAGAGTGGAACTCTCGCTCTCTTCTGCCTATCATCCCCAGACTAACGGCCAGACAGAGAGAACCAATCAAACCTTGGAACAATATATTCTATGTTTTACATCCTTCTCTCAAGATGACTGGTTGTCATTCTTACCCTTGGTGGAATTTGCCTATAATAACTCAAGACACTCGGCCACAAGACAATCTCCCTTCTATTCGAACTATGGATATCACCCTGCATCTATTTCTAATTCAATACCTGAATCAGCGATCCAAGCAGTCCAGGATATCTCTGAATTCTTACAGCAGAATAACAAAATACTACAGGAAACAATATCAAAGGCTCAGCTGGATAATAAGAAGTTCTTTGACAGGAAGAGGAAAGGAGAACTGGTCCTGGAACCAGGACAAGAGGTATGGCTGTCAACGGCCAATCTAAGATTAACTTGTCCCTCAAAGAAGCTAGGCCCAACATTTGTGGGTCCTTTTCCCGTAAAGAGGAGAATCAATGATGTAGCATATGAGCTCATATTACCAGATTCCATAAAGATTCATCCTGTATTTCATGTGTCACTGCTCAAGACTGCACCCTTTAATCCCTTCCCAGGTCGGGAAGTGGGGCCACCTGAACCAGTAATCGTCGACGGCGAAGAAGAATATGAAGTTGAAACCATTGTTAACTGCAGGAAGAGGAGGAACCAACTCCAATATCTGATTAAATGGAAAGGATATGGTCCTGAAGATAAGTCTTGGGAGCCAAAGAGTTAATCGAGGCATTTAAACGCAGGCATCCAGAGAAGATGGCCCAGTTGGGCATCCGGAGGCTGCCCTTAGGGATGGGGCACTGTCAAGGATCCTGTCGCCGTGCAGCGGTGCAATGGCGACGGATCCCCTCGAGTCGCGGCGGTGCGAGTGTGCAGGCACGGGAGTGTGCGGCTGCGCATGCTCAGTAAGCGCACACGTCACGTCAGGCGGGCTATTTAAACCTGCTTAGTAGTAAAATCACTGCCTTCTGGTCTACTACGTTCCTGCATACATTCCTGATCCTGATACCTGTATTCTGCATTACCCGACTAAGAAAGAACTTCGCCTGCACTGACCTCGGCTATCCCTGACCATTCTCTTGCCTGCTCCTTTTGTACTTATCTGCCCACTTGATACTGACCCAGCTTGCCTGACTCTACTATATTATCCTGCCTGCACCTGCACCTGACCTCCATCTTGTCAGCTACCATATTCACCTATCACTGCACCCACGGCTCTGCATCTGGCCTGCATCCGGATCACCGCCATACCTGTCGGCCACCGCATAGACGCACTGGTGCTCAGTCCCAAGACATGCATCCTGACTGCCGCCTTACCTGCTCACTGCTGCACCTATGTTCCTGCACCCACACCTGGCTTGTGTCCGGCTCTCCTGGGTCCCCAGCTACCTGCCAACAGCTTCAAGATCTACACGGCACTCCTGCCCCTCCTGGCTCTGCACCCCTGTTCCCACTTCCAGGGGCTCCGAGCGGGAGTTGTAAGAGGACACCCTCTCTCCACTTCAGACTCCCCAACCAGGTACGTAACAGCTGGTTTCCTACTGTGCATGCTTGAAGCATGCTGCACTTTGTGAATGGTCCCGCAGTTTTTTGGGACCTGTGATGTGTCTCAGAAGGCTGCGGCAGAAGGAGGGGGGGTTGAATTTCCAGCTCAGATCACCGTGGCATATCTGGCCGCAAATGGGAGCAGGTACGTGTCAAAACCAGGTACCCACTCCCCCCCAAAAAGTGCCAAATGTGGCAGTGGAGGGGGGGGGGGATGCAAACAAGTGGAAATTTCCCTTTTGGGTAAAGTTCTGCTGTAAGAATTATGTAGTAGTAGAGTTTCTGTTGCCAAAACTGCAATGATATGAAGGATATAGGTATGAAAGGAAAGAGAATTGTACAGTTGTGTCCAAAATTATTCAACCCCCACTGAAATTGAGTGTTTTGGCCAGTTTGACATTGCTTTTGATCATTCAGTCATCTTGCTTACATTTACATTAAAGAGGCACTTGTAGGTCAGACAAATATAACATAACAGTTATAATGAAATAACCACAAATGTCTTTTCTGTGCTCACAGCATTATCAGTTTTATTCAACCCCCAAGTGACATTCAATCTTAGTACTTAGTACAGCATCCTTTTACAGTTATAACAGCTTTTAAACGTGAAGCATAGCTTGACACAAGTGTCTTGCAGTGATCTACGGGTATCTTCGCCCATTCTTCATGGGCAAAGGCCTCCAGTTCAGTCACATTCTTAGGCTTGCGCACTGCAACTGCTTTCTTTAAGTCCCACCAGAGGTTCTCAATCGGATTTAAGTCTGGTGACTGCGATGGCCACTCCAAAATGTTCCAGCCTTTCCTCTGCAACCATGCTCTAGTGGACTTGGAGGTATGCTTGGGATCATTGTCCTGTTGAAAGGTCCAACGTCTCCCAAGCCTCAGGTGTGTGACGGACTGCATCACGTTTCCATCCAATATCTCCTGGTACTGAAGAGAATTCATGGTACCTTGCACACGCTGAAGCTTCCCTGTACCTGCAGAAGCAAAACAGCCCCAAAGCATGATTGACCCTCCACCATGCTTCACAGTAGGCAAGGTGTTCTTTTCATCATAGGCCTTGTTCTTCCTCCTCCAAACATAGCGTTGATCCATGGGCCCAAACAGTTCTAATTTTGTTTCATCAGTCCACAGAACACTATCCCACAACTTTTGTGGTTTGTCCACATGGCTTTTGGCATACTGCAGTCGACTCTTCTTATTCTTTGGAGACAGCAAGGGGGTACGCCTGGGAGTTCTGGCACGGAGGCCTTCATTACGCAGTGTGCGTCTTATTGTCTGGGCTGAAACTTCTGTACCCACATCTGACAAATCTTTTCTCAGTTCCTCAGCAGTCACACGGGGACTTCTCTCCACTCTACGCTTCAGGTAGCGCACAGCAGTCGAAGTCAGCATCTTCTTTCTGCCACGACCAGGTAGCGTTTCAACAGTGCCCTTTGCCTTGAATTTGCGAATGATGCTTCCTAAGGTGTCTCTTGGTATGTTTAACATCTTTGCAATCTTCTTATAGCCATTGCCCTTCCTGTGAAGAGAAATCACCTCTTCTCTTGTCTTCCTGGACCATTCTCTTGCCTTCACCATGTTTGTAACCACACCAGTAAATGTCTAGAAGGAGCTGAGTATCACAGTCATTTTAAAGCTGCCTAATTGGTGCTTATTATGCTTGATTGCTGCTCGGTGACATCCACAGGTGTTTTCAATACCTGATGGAAAGCACCTGTATGAACCTCTGTTCTTCAGAGTGGTAGTCTTTAAGGGGTTGAATAATTGTGGCAATGAAGAAACCACATAAGAACCATTTACTACTGTATTACATAAACAATTGATGTCATTTTAGTTGCATTTGGGTAGTTACAACGTCCTTGTAGGATTTGATTCTGAATACAATTCCAAATGTACACTATAGTCCCTAAACCCCTTTACAGCATTGGGGGTTGAATAATTTTGGACACAACTGTATGCACTGTTGTTCTTCCCTAGCCCACTGTCTAAGGGACAGAAACTTTATTACTGGATATAAAATATGTTTTATGGTCTTCTTAATTTATACTGTATAGTGCTGTGACATTATAACATAAACTATGGCAGGAAACGAATGCAAGAAAAGAAAAAGGGGGGCGAGCGTGTGGGGCCACATGCCCTCAATATAGAGAGTGTAACTTTCCAGGGGTACCCCACTGGCAAAGCTTCTTGTCCCTATATTGATGACATTGATGAAGACAAAGGCCTCTTTTCCACACACTTGGTTTTTTAGATGGGGAGCTTATTGGAATCTGGAAGCTACCTTTAAGAATAAGGGGGCCTCCAGATACCAGCTCATACTCACCTCACCAAAAATATATAAACTGTAAAAAAACACACCACACACCTTGACTTTTATTAAAAAAAAATTACCCAGAAAATGTAAATCCCTCATCAATCAAATTACCTAGCGATCTAGATCATTGTCAGTCACGATGAACTGCCACCAAAGAAAAAAATACTGACCATATTTGGTCAGTGATGCCCCTTTAGATTAATCTGATAACAGGGAATCTGGACAGGAATCTGTCAGTCCCTGACTCCCTAACAACCGCCACTAAATCTATCACTGCCTACCGTAGCCAGATATTCAGCTTGTTGGGTGGTGGAACCCTTGGCCAAAAGAAGTGAAAAAAGAAAAAAACTATGGTAGCCCAGGATGTCTGTGACCACAGAGGATTGTGATGACAGGAATCTAGAAGGTAATGTAATCTGGAGAGTGAAAGGATCAGAGTTGGCAGCAGTTGGTATAATCAGGGGACATGCACAGATAAGGGAAGGCTGCAGACAGCAGAGTATTTTAGTGTCAGAGCATCAACCGCAGAAGAAAGTGCACATCTGCCAACACTCGTTATGGCCACCCGACATTGCGCAGAAATGCGCACAGATGTGTGTGGGTGCTCGGGCATGCGCCTGTGCAATTGCGCATGCAGATGCACCATGGTGCATGAAAAGCGTGACAGTTTCTGGCACCCAGTGGCCTATTTAAAGTCAGCAGTCTGGTGTACAAGTTGCTGGATGTTCATCAGCCCCCTTTTACCTTGTGTTTCTGTGTTGTTTACTTCTGGATTCCTGTCGCTGAATCGTTTTGCCCCTGGACTTGTCTTTTGCTCCTCTTCTGGCTCTTACCCTGGCTTGTTACATGGACTCTGCTACTTCCTGCCTCCGTATATGACTCCGGCTTGTTATACAAACTTTGCTTACTGCTTGTCTCCTGTGTATGACATCGGCTAGGGCTGTGACCATGCTTGCTTCTACTCCTGACTGACCTTCTGTGCATGCTTCTTGGCTCTGGTTCCTGACGCCGCCCCGTTCTGCCACGTCAGATCCGCCTAAGTATCTGGAGTTCCGCCTGTCCTGCTGGTACTACGGCACAAGCAAGACTTCACCTGCACATCTGGAGTGTCTTCTGCTCTACTGACACCGCCACTAGGTCAAGTCCATTCCAACTGCCTAATCCACTCTGTTCATCAGGTTACTCCAAAACAGGCAACCTATGCTTCTTGGGCACAACACCCCTGTTTCCACCTTCAGGGGTGCTCTACCCTCTCATCACTTCGGCCTGCAACCAGGTACATGAGATCTGGGCAGCACAGTGGCTAAATGGTTAGCACTTCCACCTGGCAGTACTAGGGTCGTTGGTTTGAATCCCAACCACGGCACCACCTGCTTGGAGTTTGCATGTTCTCCCTGTGCCTGCGTGGGTTTCCTCCGGGTACTCCGGTTTCCTGCCACACTCCAAAGACATGCTGGTAGGTGAATTGGCAACTGTCTAAATTGGCCCTAGTATATGAATGTGAGTTTGGGACCTTAGATTGTACGCCCCTTGAGGGTTAAGGACTGATGGGAATGTACAATATATATGTAAAGCGCTGCGTAAATTGATGGCGCTATATAAGTACCTATAATAAATAAATCTAGAGACAGACGGAGGTCAGGGCAGGCAGAAGACAGAGATAGTTCTAGGAACTGGCTGAGAACAGGGCTGGCAGTAGATAGAGTATGCCAGTAATAGGCTATGGTCAGGGCTGGCAGCAGAGAGTATTCCATGGGCTGGCTAAGGACAAGGCTGGCAGAAGAGGGTATTCCAGGGATGAGAAGGAAAGGTGTACATGAAATGGCTAAGGAAAGGATACAGGAGACGGTAATGACTGTTATCACAAACCCTAACGTGTAAAAAAAAGTGCAACAGTGCCATCCGCCAATCTCAAAGCTGAGGGGCATGTGGCCTTGCTTGTTAGCTCATAGCTGACATAAAAGTCTGGGAAAGATGAAGTAGCAACAAGTAACCACTGGGAGAAGCTGGAAGGATATGTCCTTTTGCCCAACAACTAGGACACAACCAAGGAGGCAGAGACAGGCTACGGTGACAGCGGCTGAGCAGTGGGCATAGGAGTGGCTGCGACAGGCATAGGAGTGTGAGAAATGCTCCTAACAATTAGCAATAGCTACTGCTGCACAAGAGATGCAATTTCTAGTAAGTTGTTATACTTTATAACAGAACATACTTTTTTTTTAATGTGAGCACTGTCTTACAGAAATACCAGTTAGTGGAATGAGAGGCACTGCCCAACTGTGGGTAAGCCATAGTGTTCAGGAAGGTAGTGAGCTTGGTCTGGGGCCCAAAATTGTCATCACTATTTTGAAGAGAAGGACTGGAAGAAGAGGTTTGTTCATGTTCTTTAGTTATCCTTTAGAGGTCATGCAACCGTGCTCCAAAATAGTGGAAATGACACTGCTAAATCTGTTTTCTCTTTTCTTACTTGTTACAATAAACAAAGGGTAAATATTGTTTCCAGCCCTGATCATGAATACAACCCGTAGTTACTTACTTCAATCCATATTGCTAACCAATATTAGCAGATTGATATCAGCCAAAGGAAAATTTAGTAGTCAACCAAACTTCCATTACAACAGGGGTAGGCAACCTTAAAGAGGTGGAGATCTGCCTGAACAACATGGGAGAAGTCAAAGATCACCGGGCACAGTGTCGTCTCCTCACACCTAATTTAAACCCCTAATTGCCTACTACCATGTTGCAATTTTGTGCATTGCATGGCAATGATGGGTTTAAATCCGGTGGTGAGGAGGCAACATATCACATAACACACTTTGATCGCTTTTTTAGAGGAGCAGCAGTGCCTTCTGCACTTGTGAATGAGCCCTTAGCTGCATTCGGTAGCAGCACCCTTAGGGCTTGTTCACATGTACAGTTGGCGGTGGTAAAACTCTGTGGATGAGTCACAGTTTTACCACTTCTACCCACTTTGGCTGCTAACGCAGCAGCCAAAGGTGTACACATACTGCAACAGGAATTAACCCCCCCGTTGCTTTTGGTGGGTGCTACCGCCTGCCAATCGCAACCCATTCAAGTGAATGGGGATACTCTGCAAGCACCCCACAACTGCATGCTTCTGCGGGGTCGAAGGGGTTAAAGCAGGTGGTAAGAAAGCAACACAGTGCTGCCTGCTTTAACCCAGATTAGCGGAACTGAATTTATTCTCTCTTGAGAAGAGGAGATTAAAGGGGGATATGATCAACATGTATAAATACATCAGTGGTTCATATAGTGAACTCGGTGTAGAGCTATTCACCCTCATCACAGAGGACAAAGGGGTCACTCTTTACGTCTGGAGGAAAAGAAATGTAATCTCCAAACACGGAAAGGTTTCTTCACAGTGAGAGCTGTGAAAATGTGGAATAGACTCCCTCAAGAGTTGGTTCTAGCCAGCTGACTGGATTGCTTTAAAAAAGGCCTGGATTCTTTCTTAGATGCACAGAATATAACTGGATACTAACATTTATAGCTAAAGTTGATCCAGGGAATATCCGATTGCCTCTCGGGGGATCAGGAAGGAATTTATTTTCCCTGCAGGAGCAAATTGGATCATGCTTTGCTGGGTTATTCTGCCTTTCTCTGGATCAACTGTGGATATAGGATTATAACATTTTTTTTTAATGGTTGAACTGGGTGGACTTTTGTCTTTTTTCAGCCAGACTAACTATGTAACTCCTTCTTTGCTGTACTGCACAATGTTGCAGGGCATGTGCAGAGCGGCCTCATTCACTTGAACAGGACAGGAACCAGCAATACAAAGGAGGCATTGGCTTATGCGGCTCTTGCTCACTACTACAGCTTCAACTTTACAAGTAGCCCCTCTGCATTGCACTTGGTGTTCTGGGGCTCTGGTCTATGCCACTTTAAAGCTTGAGGATCAGCCTGTAGCTTATACCTTAGTTCTTACCTGTTTTTACCTCTTTTAGAGACCCTAAAACTGTGACGATCACGGTGTCAGACCCCAGCCCTTCTCACCAAACTCGTGACCGAAGCACTAGCCAATCTAAAACTGCGCTGTCACGTGCGTAACAATGCCACGCCCAGCTGCACCCTGCACAAGATTTTCAAACTAATGGACCACAATCTGTGTATCTGCAGCCTGGGAGTGATTGTTACTGGGTCAGGTTAATTGCGCAATTAACCCTTCACACTGCCACCACCTCCTTTTTGTACAGAGAAAGAGGAAACTCAGCAATACTAGCAATAACACTATGATGTTTGCATAAGTGTCAGTGTACCACTGTCAATGCAGGCAGCGATATACCGAAGTTTCAAACAAACACACAGTAGCGCTCTTTAGAGTCAGGAACTCGTAGTTTGCATTAAAGAGCGTTAGAAACAGTTGAACACTTTCAGAAAGTAAGATTTATTACTAAAAAGTCAAAAGGGTGCAATAAAAATATTTACAGAAAAAGATGTAGCCAATATATATATAAATATACAGAAAACAATAGCACAGCAAAGAGATTACAGAGAGAAGTTGAGGGTTAAAGTACTTGCCACACGTCCTGGGTTAAGCAGATCAGGTTTCAGAGCAAAAGGATTTCTTAAATCCCACTGTCAGTTCCGATGTTAAAACAGGGAGATTCTTCAACTCTTTTCTTTCTCTCCTCAACTCAACCTAGCTTAGCTTTTTCTAGCAACTCCACAGGGTGTCCTCCTGGAGCAGTAAACCAATCGCCTCCTTTGGGGGAGGGAGGTGTAGGTGGAGACCTAAGCTATGACCAAAAACTCTCACATTTGATGTCATGGTTCATAACGTATTCTCGGTGCATTTAGTATTCTATCCACGAGTAGATTAATATGCAGAATCTCCTGCCGAACGTCTACATATGAAATATGAGACTACTGCTCGAATGGCCAAGGAGATACAATTTTCTGCTCTCCTGTCTATGCCAGCTAGAGGGTGTAATATACCAGGAGAATGGCCTTAACTTGAGCCATCCGAATATGGGCTCCACGTTTATGTAAGTCTTTCATAATCCAAGATATGTAATTCTATGGAAAAGTGAGTTATTAAATGTAGGTCTGTTTTTTACGACTCCTTGGAATGCCTTGAAGTTCAGTGAGGGCTTGGTTTATGGCTTAATGAGCCGTCTCTAGCAAGAGTCTGGCAGACATCTGGGGACCAGCTGACTGAGGTTTATAGCCCTGGAGCTCTCCCGCTGAGCTTGACGCCTGTGACCTCTGCCTCATCCAGACCACATGTCGCTCAACAGAGAGGGAGGAGGGGGATGAGGAAAGCTGATTTGTGAGTAGAAATGATATAAAATGGAAGATTCTTAACAAGATGGATGACCGTGTCCATCTCGGTGTGCACGATTGCTACAAAGACCACTAAGATCTTTCCGTTGCACACACTGTTCCCAGCCATCCCTTGGACTGCGCATGAATCAATTATTGGGGAGGAAGCAAAAGTCTCTTGCCGCAGCAAGATAGGTTGAACTAATTCTGCCCATGGAGAACTCTGACCTGATCAGACTCCTTGCAGAAGCTTTGTGGGCTTTTCTGAAGAGACTGGTTTACTATCCTGTTTCACAGAGCTGCTGTAGCCCAGGCCTAGAGCAACAGCAGCATTTCCAAATCAGTTGTTGCAAACAATTGTATTTATGTATTATTTTGTTTTTTTTTTGTATATGAACACTTTTTGCTAGCAGCTAATCTTTATTACTGAGCGCTGACACTTTTTTTATAGATTTCCAAATCAGTGATAGCCACAAAGCTGAAAGAGAGGAAATCCACTTCAAGCAAGGTCTATCAAGGCATACTTCACTTGGTGCGAGGATAGATACTCTCATGACAGATAAATCTCTGTAGTACAAACCATAGCCTTTCTGTGGGCCTTGGATAAACTGTTGGTCCAAATCAAGGGCCAAATCTCAGCACTGGGGATCTTGTTCCAAAGACCACTAGTTTCCAATTTCCTGATTAGGTGCACATTAATGAGGGGATTTTGGATGCCTTCTCTCTTCAGAGTGGGCCCCGTCAAGGGTGCCCTTTGTCACCTAGTCTCTTCACTCTGTCCTTGGAACCTGTGGCTATGTTGGTATGAGATTTGTAGCTCATTAAAGCCTGTGTGTTGGTTCCATGAAGAAAAAAAATCTCATTCTGTCGACGATGCTCTTCTGTTTCTTTCCTGAGGTTCCCTATCAAGTGGTCCAACTTGGTTCTTTTTTGCTTTAGATCCCCAGATGAAGGCGCTTACAGTCCCACCCTGAAGTGGGTGGAAGAGTTTACGTGTGCAGGTATCAAGGTATGATGGGACCCATTTAGTTTCTATAATCTCAATTTACATCCTTTGCTCTTGCACCTTTGCGAGAAATGTATCTCTTAGGCCAGGGGTGCCCAACCTTTTGAAGAGCAAGGGCCACTTAAGCGACTTGGTAACTGATTGCAGGCCACAACCAGTGGAGTGGGTGAATTACAGGATTATGCTCAATCTGCATATCAGATCAGATTGGAGGTAGATGGGTATAAACAGACACAAGTCCAACATACAGGTAAATGAAAGGTCTAATAGGGTCTGCCTATAAAACAGACAGGCAGACCTGATTGGACTAATCATGTGAAAGGGGCTTAAGGCTGCTTTCACACTGATGCACTGCTGTTTACCCACACTGTGGGTGCAGCACAGTACACCTGTGGTTTTCTTGCAGGTTAGCTACACTGAGTCATAGCCGTCTATTATATCATGCAGATGTGGTGCACTTTCCTGCATTCAGGAGTTTTGGTGCACCATCCCAGAGCAGGAGGTCGTAGGCCACATCCGAGAGCTCCGAGGGCCACATGTGGCCTGCAGTCCAGCAGTTGGGCACTCCTGCCTTAAGCCAATCTTCCTCTTAACCTGGTGGGTCATATTAATGACCTTAAAATTATGTTTCTTTCTAAATTCAACTATGTTTTTCATAACTGTTCTGCTTGGTCCTTCTTAAAGACATTGACCAGTGTGCAAGCTCCTTTTTTGGAATGGTGCCCTCCCCACCTCAATTGGTAAAATCTACTTTAGCCTTACTGGTCCAAAGCAGGGGATTGGAATTACCCAATTTTCAGATTTCCTATTAGTCAGCTGTTCTAGGTATGGTTAGATGGCGGTTCACAATGTCCAGCCCCAATGTAGCTGTTTATTTAGAGGCAGCCTTTCTGGGTTCCCTTACATAGCTTAGCAACCTAGTGTTCAGGGGTTCTAACGCCTATGCAAAACTCCCAGGTTCCACCAGAACAGCTCTTTGAATATGGGTATCTGCTAGGAAGAGATTCATTTTGCCTAATCATTGGTTGCCGTACCAACATCTGTGTGGTAGTCCCTCCCTATCTCATTTCAGATCTCTGCCTGACCATCAAGGATGGACAAGACTTGGAATTTAAATGCTGTGAGATATTATGCTGCTGGTATGCTATTTTTATCTTAGTACCTATCTTCTACCTCTAGTTGTCACATGCTTGGTCTTAGTTTCCACAATCGCCTGTGCTTGAAACAGACAAGGTTAAGAGTTTCCTTACCCAGGATTCTCTTCTAAAGTCCCTCTCCTCCCTATATCTAGTTCTCCTCTGCATGGATTCTCCCACAATTGACAGATTGTGGGGACAGTGGAGAGCTGATATTCCAACATGGGATTGGGAGCACTACCTTGAGGATTAACATAAACTTGTTATTTCTTCTAGAGATAAAACTGATTCAGACCAAGTTTCTACATAGAGTGTGTTTCACCTCACAATGGCTGCATAGAACCTATCCCCAGGAGTCACCAACCTTCCCGTGCTATTTGAGGGACCCTGGCACATATCTTCATATGTTCTGGCACTGTCCCAGGTTGACACAATTTCGGACAGAGACTTATTTTATCATTCATGTTCATCTACAACTGTCCCTTCCCATCACCCCTGTCATTAGAACAGCTGTCATGTTTTAATTGCTGTCTGTCCCTCATTAGGGAGAATAACCTCTCTACCTGTCCTGTTTACATTATCACCAGGAGTAAAAGTGAAAGAAAATGCCAAATGTTGAGTTATGATCAGAAAGAATGATAAAATTTCTTTAGTACACTAGTTCTGGTGACCATGGCAACAACCCGGCATTCCCTCATTTTGGAGGGAGTTCTCACATACTGTTTTGGCTATGGGACAGGAAGTAAAGAGAAATCTGGCCAATGGGACTCAAATGGCAAAAAAAAATAAACTAACGGGTTATAACCCTCCCTTACTCTATCATATATGAAAAAAGGTCTTGCCTTTAATTCTACATTAATGTATTGTCTTTATCATTTATTTTCACCTGGTGATCCTGCCAGTAACACACTTCCTGTTATAAGGTGAAGGCAAGGCCTAGGCCAGAACACCTTTTACTTTCTGCAAGTACAGGAAATATCTGTTCATTTTGCCAGAAGTGCAGTTTCCTTGTAACTTTTTGTGAGTTGAACTGAAAGCACAACAGTGTTATCTTCCTTCTGTACATTTCTAACCCCCTCATGTAATTGAGATGAAGAGTGTGATGATAGTGAGTTCTGATGAACCCAAACTGAGTGGAGAGGTAAGTTTCTCCTGTAACATTACTATGAAAAAAATATGACCTAAATTAATCTGTCACCAAATATTCCCATCCAATTAGTGAATCAGTTTGAAAATGGCCTTCAGCCATCCAGTTTGGGTTGTTTTTAGATCAGTAACATGCTACCACTGAGATGAAAGGAGGTTTCATCACTGTAAAATACCATTAAGTTCTGCTATTGTAAGAGCCACCAACAATATTCCATATGCATGTCTGTATCAACCTTTTGCAGTTTCTGGACTAGCTTCACTCTATATGGAAATGTTGACTGCAACTAATCCGATGCCTGTGCCATACAAAATATACTTGGCAGTCCGGGTGAGTCTGTTGGAGTATTTTAGATACTCCAGCACATAGGCAGGTTGCCTACTACTAGTTAGTTTAGATGCTGCCCCTGCTGGGAGGGATGGAGTTAATGCTGTGCTGCCGTTTCTCAGGTCTTTGTTTGGGTCAAACCCACTAGTCCTATGACATATAATAGCTCTTGACTATAATCTTACATTTGTTTAAAAAAAGAACAGTGCCACGTCTCTTAGCTCTTGACTAGTTCCTGTCTGTCATGCTGAATCTGGAGTTCCTGCTGATAATAGCCTAGCTTCAGGAACCTTCTACAATGTAGGGGGACTGCTGGGACTCGAAGTTCACCCCAAAAATAGCAGACCTGGATATCACGAACACCGACTTTGCCAAGCATGGACCCTTGCCTGTGCAGGTATTCTGGGGCAGCCACAAGCCTGAGTTAGGGACTACAGACATTAAGGAAAGACTGTGTACTTTGTTTTGAAACTATTATGCTGAGAGTTTTCAGAAAAGCTTTTGAAACTTTGTCCTCGCCTGGTCTGAAGTTACTAAAGGAGTGTATGCAGGTAACTGGCACACACATGTAGTTTTCATCCTGGGTAAGAAAGCACATTGGGGTATGAAAACAGCAAGTGGTTACCAAGGGTAATGGAGGTCTAACAAGCAGCCTGTCATGAAGCGTGTGCCTGTGGCAGGTGGGACAGCCTCTTGCAGCGAGGGAGTTGTTGTCAGCATTATCTCCCCTGGTGGTCTGTCTCCTATAGCATCGGGAGTAGATCAGTGAGTGTACGGAATGATTCCATTCTGTTACTGAGAGTGAGATAGCAGAGATATGCTGGACAGGTTGAGTGTGCATAAGCTGAACGTGTCCCTCCTAAATGCTTCTAAGTCTAAGACAGTGAAGGTGTACATTGACACGGGGACAAGAGTTAGATGGAGGACAGTTGTTTGCTCAAGTGTACACAGTGTACGGCCAAAGTTGGAGGTCTGCTATAAGGTTGAGTTATTCCTGAAAGTGAAGCCCTGCCTTGTCCTGGGGCATTGATGAGCATGGCACAGTAAAGTTATCCTATGTACAAGGCAAGTGACCTTGTCCTAAGTGCCCAGCGTAGCCCAGAACCCCCCTCCCTCGGGTAACCCACACTTGGGGATCAATGAGCAGGGGAACATGGAGGGAGTGTCACCCACCTACCTTACAAGCACATGCCAGGGACAACAGAAATCTGATGCATCTGGAGCTCTCATCTTACCATCAAAATTAAAAAGTATTAACCTCCTAACGCTGAGCCTCCCGGCCCTTTAAGGGGTTTCTGATGCCAGGAGGTGGGGTAGGGTTTATGATCATATGACCTCTGTGATTGGCTGTCACAGCGGTCACAAGGTTGGAACTTGAGATCAGGAGCTCTCCGTTACCAGGTGCTGGTAACTGTGCTGGAAGCGCGCAGGGTACACACTTTCAGCACAGGTTTGTTTATATTTGGGTACGCAAATATGTGGCCTCTTGGTATCAAGGCCCACCCACCGAGAGGGCACATATTTGCATACTCTCAGCCCGAACAGGTTAAGAGTCATTTATGAGGGCCAGTGACTCTGCCATATCAGATAGGACTTACTCAAGTGACTGACCCTGCATGGACCCAAATACCAGGTGGATTTGTAATGAAAGTATATCTAAGGTCTAAAATTTAAAAAATGCAAGCAGGTAGACTCTTTATTGCAGAAAAGATGTGTCTGCTCATAGTCCTCTTTTATAATTGACTATTACCTGTGTTGTGTGCCTAAATGACTGAACCCCTGTGAATTAGTGGAAGTTACATCATCCCACAACAGCCAATGAAGCCAGCTGAAGACCCACACCGTAGCCTCCCTAGCGGTCTGATTATGTCCATGTTTCTGTGCTCAAAGCGGTACATTTTTTTGCATGGAAATATATATTTTTTTTATTGTAGCCCTGTAATTTTTAGGAATAACTCACTGAAATCTGTCCGAACAAGTGTCTAGTAAACATCCCGGGTATGTTAAAATTTGAAACACAAAATTATAAATTATAATTTAATAAATAAGCATAAAAAATAATAATATAATAATAATAAATTTAATTCAATAATATAATCAAACCAAAAACACTGAAATTTGAAATATAGCGCCAAGTTCGCACATCACTGAGCAAAGTCGCAAAATCGGTTTCAGTGCCTGATGACGAATTTCCCCACGAATCATTATCACTCAATTCTGCAAGTGAATCCAATTTACTATCGCTGTTCTCTAGCTGGTCTAAAACCGCTTTTGACCTAAAGGGACGCTTTTTGGACGCCATGGACATTTTTCAGTTTCCAGGCAGAAAGAACAGTAAAAATGCAGGCAGGGCACAGGAAAAAGCACTAGGGACAAAATGTATATGAAATGGTTTGATACAGTAATGTTTTACTATGTGATTTTAGTGAATTTAGTGAATGTCACTTTTACAACTTTCAAATTTCCCGCCAGTTCCGTCCCCGTACATCTCGACGTCGCAGGGAACGGAACCCAGAAGACAGATGCTGGCATCCGCCGGAGAACATTGCAGGGAACGCTGCAGGAGGGACATCGCGGGAGCACAGGACAAGGTAAGTGAAGAAGAGATCCCGGAGCAGCGCTGCAGGGTATTCCTGAGTGTAGCTCAGGGTTACCGCTTGTGGTGCTGAAACTTTACCCCGAGCTACACTCGGGAATACCTCCAGGGAGGTTAAGGAAGATGGGGCGAAAATACCAGCACTGGCAAGGTATCTCTGGAGCAGAGTTAGGTGTTGCAGATTTTAGTATTTTTCACTTTTAAAACCCTTTTATTTTTTTCTTGCTTATGTCCATTTTCTAATATATTTTCTGTAAATATTTTTAGGAATTTTTTTTATTATTTTAATTAAAATATTTAAAAATCTTTAAGCTGAATCTATGAATACTTTAAAGCATATCTATGGTCAAAATTCAAAATTATATATTCATTTGTGCATTGTATTTCAGTTATTTCTAGCCTACTCCTAATAATCTGATCAATCTTGAAGTTTGTCAATTTACTTTGTGAAAAATCCCCACACATTTACTTTCTTGAACTCTGTGACAAAATGTCCACTATGCTCTGTGAGTAGGCACTGCTGGGAAGATAGAAGGGTATTCCTGCAGCTGCACACCTATCCAACTATGTCATTATGAAGTAAAATCAGCCTCAGCTCGCTCCATCAGCAGACTACCCCCAATGTGCTTTGCCTGACCCTGGGGCTTAATCATGGAGGCACTTCTGTGTCACAGAATTCACAGGCCCTGCTGTCTTAACTACAGAGGTGCTGAATGGAAGAGTTTCAGGAGCCAGAGTTGGTACATAAATCACCGCATGCAGGCAGAAAGGTACCATGGGATATGTAGTCCTTAGAAATTGAAAGGAAAAAAACAGAAGAAAATGAAAAGCATGCAGGGAATCCATGAAGTTGCTGAAAGAGATCTATAGCAGACAGGCAGCAATCACAATATGAAAGCAGATTTTTCAGGTAAGTTTATATTGGATAGTCAAAAGTAAATATCATTTGTATTGATATTAAAATGCTGATGTTACGAAACTAAAGTTTATGTTGTGACCATAGAAATAAAATAACTCTGACTCTGTGAAATGCTAACACAGAACTATCTAGACATTCCTGTGTGTGGCAGCAGGTGATACAAATATTTTTTTAAAACTCAGAGTTGCAACAGCGGATGCTGTAAACAGTGAATGTTTCCATTAAAACACATGGTGTCAGGTACCCTGTGTGTAAAAGATGTTTTGCTCACTTACAGCAGAGCTCCACCCAAAAAGGGAAATTCTGCTTTAAGGCCTTGTCCCCAACTCCCCGTTAAGGATTGGCACCTCTGGAGGGGGGGCCGGAATTTGAAAGATACCTGCTCCCACTTCCGGTGCGATCGCCTAAGGTGATCGGAAGTGAAAGTTGTCCCCCCCCACCCATAGTCTTCTAGGGCACATGACAGGTCCTAGAAGACTACAGGACCATTCACAAAGCCGCAAGCTGTCACAGCTGGGTGCACACATTGAAGATGCCGGCGCCAGGGAGCGAAGACGTTCATTGAAACCAGCCATGGTAAGGACACGGCTGGACCAAGGTACATGTAATGGTCTGTATTTTAAACTTCAGCAGCTACAGTTTTTGTAGCTGCTGACTTTTTTTTTTTAATTCACCTGGAACTCTGCTTTAAATTGCCCATGCTTTGACTGTTGTCCTATGAGCTAGAAAACCTCTGCACAGTGATAAAATACTGTTAAAATAAAAGAAAATTGTGTTGCTCTCTCTATTACCACAATAATAAAATACTGACTGTGCAAATTAATAGTGAGATGTAGCAATAACAAAGTCAGAACCATAAAAAATCAAATAAATACATGCAATGGGGTTTATTTGTTAAAGGCAAGTAGTGCTCCAGAGATTAGTAAATGAGGTGAAGCTTTACTTCACAAATAAAAGTAAAAAAGTATTTTTGCTTGTACATGATTGCATGATGAACATCAGCAGAACTTCCCATCATTTACTAAGCTCTGGAGCAATTGTACTTGCAGAGTGCAACCATACTAGCAAAGTGCACAGTCTATTTGCCTTTACTAAATCAACCTCATAGTATAAAATCACCATAAAATGCTGAAGAAATAATAACTCAAATGCAAACGCTAATATAAAGTCCAAAATGAAGTACTCTGTGCACAATATGATCACTCATGCCCTATTTATTGCTTCTGCCACCTGAACACACTTCAAGTCTCTCACCAGACACTATAGACCTTATAATGTAAAGATTAAAAGCGCATAAATATGGTCCTGAGAATCTGCATATTGACCATATGAAAAAATGATTACTTACAACACAC
Source organism: Staurois parvus (assembly GCF_062004578.1). Lineage (NCBI taxonomy): Eukaryota > Metazoa > Chordata > Amphibia > Anura > Ranidae > Staurois > Staurois parvus. The sequence goes on from NW_028318057.1 coordinate 4,417,615, forward strand.
AAGTTCACTGTCCAGAGCATGGATTCCCTGCATACTTTGTAACTTCTCTGCTTCTTTCCTTTACATTTCTAAGGACTACATATTCCATGGTACCTTGCTGATCCCTGTACCAACTCTGCCTCCTGAAACTCTCTCAGAATCTGTTGTAGTTCAGACAGCAGGGCCTGTGATTTCTGTGGCGAAGCAGTGCATAGTTACAGAGCATAGTGAATATGTGTTCAAGGAAGTAAATGTGTGGGGATGTTTTACAAATTAAGCTCACAAACTTCAAGACCATTCAAATTAATAGGAGTAGGCTAGAAATAACTGAAATACAATGTAGAAATAAATATATGATTTTGAATTTTGACCATAGATATGCTTTTAAGTAGTCATAGATTCAGCTTATAGATTTTTAAATATTTTAATATTTATTAAAAGAATAATGCCTGGTCTAACAGAGTACAATAGAATGATCAAAGATAATCTGATGACTGTGTGCCAAGCAAGACAGATTATACTATGTGGCAAATCAAAGGAGTAACTCGTTCATGATTTACATTTCTTGGGTAAAAGTCATTCTGTTACAGCTCAGCTGGATGAGGGTACAAGGACTTAACCTAATGTACCAACAAATGCAACCACCAGTATGAGCATGCAGTCACTACAATGTCTGTATTCAACCTCAAACACTCTCATTTCCAGAAAGCACTGCAATAGATAATTGCTAGGGATCCTAAGGCATTCTTGCAGTTATTTGAGCAGCAGGCTGAGAGAGAAGCTGCAGAACATTGGGCTATGGCTAAGAGGGAGGCTACAGAGCACCCCAAAAATAGAAGTTTCCATTAGGCATGATTTGGAGATACGCTTCAGCAACAGCAAAGAGATCAGTCTCTCAATGTCCTTGAGCACTGGGAAGCACCTTGGGCAAATTGCCACTCATGGATAGGGACAGTGACAATATTACTTATTTGCTATCATTGAAGAAAATGTATTGTCAGTACCACTTGCAACAGACCCAAAGGCCCCCAGTATCTGAAATCAGGGCTGAGATGAAAAACAGTGGAGACTATGTGGAATTGCTGTCTGAGAAGAATGATGATTATAAGACCATAACTTCAAAGTGTGCATTGACACCAGAAATATACCATAAGAAATTCAGATCACTTCTGAAAGGACCTTCAGACTCTTATACGGGTGGGGTAAGTTGCCGGACCCTCTGGACATACCAAGGTACTCTTGAAATGTGGGGGTGTGGCATCTGATAACACTGTTCAACAAATTTTTATTTTTTGCCAGTTTTGGAAACAAAAGGATCCATTTCTTAATGAATTTCACATTCTGAGTTCAAATATAACAATGAAATTTGTCAATTGGCTCTAGTTTTTCTGTAAACGGAAAGTTTTCTACTATAGGCGTAATGACTACATAATGCACAATAATTATATAGATAGATGTCTTTCCACAAATATAAAGCAAGTGATATTGACTACATAACAAAGCCTAAATGGCATAATATATTGCATAGGATTACCAAGAAAAATTATAGCCATAAGCTAAGTTGAATCATTTTAATACTTAGGATTCTCACTAGTTTTGTCTTCAGTTTGTGTCGGTTTTGCTTCTCTTGGCTTTTCTCTTGTATTCGAGGAAAGGGCTATCTCTTACAACTGCACGTGACTACACGCTTCAGGTTCTTCCTCACTTGACTCAACCACGAAGGATTCTGGTGCTTTAGGAATTGGTAGCCCCTCTCCATGAGGAACTGGACGTATTGCCGATGGAATATTTGGATAGTGCACAGATAACTTTTTCTTCTTATTTAGCCCTTTTACAATTGGAGGCACCATACAAAAGTAACAATTACTAACATGATCTGTTGGCTCTCTCCAAATCATTGGCACAGCGAAAGGCATAGATGCCTTTTTTCCATTCAACCATTGCTCCAGTGCCGTCCCACAAGAACTGCAGCATATATGTGGTGCCCAGCTCTTGTCCTGGTCTCCTATCTTGCAGCCAAAATACAAGTTGTAGGCTTTCTTAATCATTCCTGTTATCCTCCTTTTTTGTGAGATAAAAGTTATTTCACCGCAGATATAGCAGAAATTATCTGCTTTATTCACACAAGTTCGAGGCATTACTGAGTAGCCTATATAAGCATAAAACGAAATGTAAAGACGCTGTCGAACTACAATCAGCTACAGATACTGCAGCTTTTATGCAGTGAAGTGATGCAATTAAAGGCTAATATTGCATCATCTCAGTATACATGCAATTTTCTATTGGTCACCAGTATCAATTGCGCAATATGCAGCTGAAGTTGCATCATAATTTTGAATGGCTTACGTCATTAGATGGGTGAATATATCATGGAAACTAGAGCCAATCAACATTTTTTAGGGTCATTTTCGTTTTCAGCACCCCAAAATTATGTAAGATTAGCTAATTTTATGCCCAAAACTTTTTACCTGTTGAACAGTGTAATCTTGAAGATGGACACAGGGAAGGAAGTGGGTTGCAGATACACAGTTCTCTCTTTGAAGGAGATGGGGACAGAGTAATCACCTTTAATGTACAATGTATACTCTGCATTATCCCAAAGCAGTGGAATGGTACCTATAACACCTTTCCTTGTTCAGAACCCAGTGGACTCAAGTTTCCGCCAACCCTCAGCTGCTGTTCCCATTTACCAAGGGACAGCCAGCTACATTTAAGCACTGTAAGCAGACCAAACTTTGAAGAAGCTCAGAAGACTGGCTTCCAGCACTTCTTCAAACTTGCTGGAAGTGAAAGAAAAAGTGAGAGGCAGTGAGAAAGAAATAATCAAAAGGCAGTTCACTGTACCCAATACGTGTATGAAACACTTGAAGTTGATGCACAGCCCCTAGCAGGTCACTTGGAAATCACTAAGACCTAAGCCCGAGCGATGCAGATTTTTTTCTGACCTAACATGCTTATCAACATAGTCAACTACTGCGAGTCCTGTGTTATCTACTAGCAGGTTGGCAAGGTAGGAAATGTTCACAGGGCCTGTAACTGAAACTTTTACTAAAGGTAGCTATGAATATCATTGGGCCACTAGTCATCCCCAGCAGTTCAGGCAAATGATACATCTTGACAGTAGTGGAATATCGCAACCAGTACCTAGAAGTAAGGCATGGTCAGCGCTTAGGACAGACAAAATCACTGATGCTCTGATGGGAATCTTTATGAGAGTGGAATTCCCTGCAATGCTTCTTAGTTATTGAGGCTTGCAGTCAGTTTTCCAACCAGATGCAAGCTCTCTGTAGGAAAATTCAAGCAATGAAAATCATGGCTAGTCCTTTCCACCCACAAACTGTCAGCAAATCAATGGGATTTTGAAAAAATGTTGAGGACATTTGTGTAGTTGCAGGGTAAGGTTTAGGAAAAATAACTGCTTCACCTGTTTACCTGCAGGGAGGAACCCCTGGAGTCCAAAGGCTTTTCAAATTGGGAAGGCAAGTCAGATGATCCTTAGACTTAATCTAAGAGACTTGGGATGACAAGATTGCTGGTCTTGGGGTTTCTGTAATGGATTATACTGAGGTTCCAAGACAAAATGGAGACAAAGATTGGGATGATAGAGAATCACATGACACAGGAGCAGGTGAAGCAAAAATTCGGGTACAGCCACAATGCCAGACAAAGAACATAAGTATAATGTTGGTCAGAAGGAATATGTTCTACTCCCTATGTCGCATAATAAATTGCGGGCAGCATGGAAAGGGCAATATCCATTCTCAAAGTGTCTGAATGACACCACTAATGTAGTAAGATTGGGAGCAGGGGCGGACTGACCATTTGGAAACTCGGGCACTGCCCGAGGGCCCGGGGTCAGTAGGGGGCCCCATGAGATGCCCCTGGTACCTTTCTCATAGGCTTTTTTGAGTTTGGGTAAGGACACAGGGGCCCCATGATCCCCTATTGCCCGGGGGCCCCATGAGTTGTCAGTCCGCCCCTGCTTGGGAGATAGAAATAGAAGACAAAAAGCATGATAAAGGCACACTATAAAAGAACAGCATATGCCAGTTTGCAGCCAGCCTGAATAGGAAGAGACAGACCCACTGTTTGACTTGTTAGTGGACACTCAAGAGTTGGGAGTACACTTCAAGATTAATTCACACCTCTCTCCCCCACAGGAAGCTCAGCTTCTAAAAGTACTAGTGGCACACACTGTGACTGTTTCACATTGAAACCAGGGAGGACAAACATTGCAGTCAACAAACTAGTCATAGGGGGTGCATCCTCATTTTAATCCGTCTGCCTACTGCATTTTTTTGGAGGTACAAGCAAACATAAAGAAGGAGATCGAGCAGATGCAGCAGTTAGGAGTCAGTCAGAATTTACAAAGAGCTTTGGCCTCACGAGTAGTTCTGGAGCCCAGAAAGGATCTGCATTTGCTACAGCAAGCTGAGAGCCATCACCACTGCTGATATGTACCTCATGCCCAAGGACAATGAGCTGCTGGACTATTCGGGGACCACCCACTATCTAACAATCGCGGACTTGAGTAGAGGGTACTAGCAAGCAGACATGGGGAAAAAAAAAATCACCTTTCATTAACCCTTCTTATTCTTATTATTCAAGTTCACAGTAGTGTCATTTGGGATAATGAATGCACCAGCCACCTTTAAGGAGGCCAGTTCACAGGTCCTGAATAAACTGTAAGCTGACAATCTGATCATCAAACCCAGTAACTGTCAGATAAGCATGACAAAAGTCTAATACTTGGGACACCAGATAGGAGGAGGCACCCTGAGCCCTGAGACAGGGAAGGTGAAGGCCATCAAGGCTTGTCCTACCCCCAAACCATGAAGCAGTTTATATCATTCTTGGAGACAGCTGGCTAGTTTAGGAAATTTGTGCACAACTATAGTGCTTTGGCCAAGACCTTAAATGGCTTACCAAGAAGAACCAGCATAAGCTGGAATCCTGGACACAGGTCTACGAGAAGGTCTTCTAAGCTTTAAGGGAGCACCGGCCAGTGCCCCTGTACTACAAGCTCTGGATTGTACCTGTCAGTTTTTAGTACAAACCAATGTTTCTACCTATGGCTTATGCAGGCCATAGACTGTTCGTTTATCGGCTGATTTTTCGTCTTAAAAATGAAACATTGTTCGTTCTGTAATCTGATGTTGCCACCAATGATTTCGAAAATCAGCCATTTTTCACAAATTTTACAGCATGACAGATAAAGGAAATGAGGAGGAACTGCGAAAATCGGCTGATGCCATTGCCCCACTAACTGTGTGAAAATTAGCCGATTATTCTTTCGGACGAAAAATCGGCAATAAACGAACTGTCTATGGCCTGCATTAGGCATGGTAATGAGTCAGATACACTATATTTCTAAAAGTATTGGAACACCCCTACAAATCATTGGATTCAGGTGTTCCAATCACCTCCATGGCCACAGGTGTATAAAAATCAAGCACCTTGGCATGCAGACTGTTTTTACAAACATTTGTGAAAGAATGGGTCGCTCTCAGGAGCTCATTGGATTTAAGCATATTACTGTAATAGGTTGCCACCTGTGCAATAAGTCCATCTGTGAAATTTCCTTGCTACTAAATATTCCACGGTCAACTGTTAGTGGTACTATAACAAAGTGGAAGCAACTGGGAACAACAAAAACTCAGTCACCAAGTGACAGGCCACATAAAATGACAGAGCAGGGTTAGCACATGCTGATGTGCACAGTGCGCAGAAGTCGCCAACTGTCTGCAGAGTCAACACTTTAAAGACCTCCAAACTCCATGTGGCCTCCAGATTAGCGCAACAGTGCGTAGAATGGAATGGGTTTCCATGGCCAAGCAGCTGTATCCAAGCCTTACATCACCAAGTGCAATGCAAAGTGTCGGATGCAGTGCTGTAAAGCACGCTGCCACTGGACTCTGAGCAGAGTGGAGTGATGAATCATGCTTCTCTGTCTGGAAATCTGATGGATATGTCTGGGTATGGCGGTCGCCAGGAAAACGGTACTTGTCTGACTACACTATGCCAAGTGTAAAGTTTGGTGGAGGGGAGATAATGGTGTAGGGTTGTTTTTCAGGGGTTGAGCTTGGCCTCTTAGTTTCAGTGAAGTGAACTTCACTGGAGTCCTGACCTCAACCTGATACAACAGCATGCTCCCAACTTTGTGGGAACAGTTTGGGGATGGCCCCTTCCTGTTCCAACATGACTGCGCACCAGTGCACAAAGCAAAGTCCATAAAGACATGGATGAGTGAGTTTGGGGTGGAAGAACTCGATTGGCCTGCACAGAGTCCTGACCTTGACCCAATAGAACACCTTTGGGATGAATTAGTGCGGAGACTGAGAGCCAGGCCTTATCATCCGACATCAGTGCCTGACCTCACAAATGCACTTCTAGAAGAATGGTCAAACATTCCCATAGACACACTCCTAAACCTTGTGGACAGCCTTCCCAGAAGAGTTGAAGCTGTTGTAGCTACAAAGGGAGGACCAACTTAATATTGAACCCTATAGACTAAGACTGGGATGCCATTAAAGTTCATGTGTGTGTAAAGGAAGGTATCCCGACTCCCAATACTTTTGGCAATATTGTCTAGCTCAGCAAGGCAGTAGGAGGTAGAGTATGTCACTATTAAGAATGCCTTGCGAATGTGTGGTCACAACAGAAAATGTATGACTGCAGCTTTACAGAGATTAAACTGTGTTGCTGAGGAAAACGGTAAGCTATTCTATTGAAGTTTGATTCACCAGCAATGTGATTTCTCCATTAAACACAAAAAAGGAATTAACCATAGCAATGCAGAAGACAGATTCTCTCGGCAAAAAGAACCAGTGGACATTGGTTGTAATGGAAAGGAACTTGTTATATCTTCTATGCTAATGAGCTGATGATAATGAGGTTTGATGAACCCCAAACTGTGTGGAGAGAATAGGGTAGTACTGAACACCATGGCTCCCTTGTTTTTGCCAGAACTCACAAATTGGTAACAAAACAGTCAGATTTAAATCTTATGACTGTGCTAGTAATTCAGGGAAAGTGACACATTTGACAAACCAAAGTCCAGCTTAAGGCACATTTTACAAAAACAGATATCAAAAACCTCCACTATCTAGGGTCTGTAAAGGGCTTCCAATGAAGCCCTGTTGTAATTGGTATGTTGTTAACAATATATATCTGTCAGATTGGGAGTAGGGCCCTTAGCTGACGTACAGCTGAACTGAACAGAATTAGGTTTCATAAAACCTCCATAATTCTTACCCTCATAAAAAGTGGTTGTACCAATGTATAAGAAGATACCAACCAGTTTGACAGCAAACACATCTATATTACAAGGTCCAGAAGACTAATTAGACACATCTGAGCTCCAAAAAAAGATGCATCCAATCTATATTACAGCACTATTTTGTGGTACAGTTTATTGAAGCCCCAACTAGAAATGATGCCCTGCTAGACCTGTTAACCTCAAACCACACATAGCTTATTACAAATGTTCATATGAAAGACCTGATTTAATTTAATTTAGGTTGTAAACAAGCACATACTGCAAAGATAAAAACACTTAACCAAAGATCAGTGCTGAGGGCTGCACTCAAAAACTAAGACTGGGAAGGAATATTGTCATTAAATAACATAGAACAGAAATGGAAATATTTAAAATCGACTGTGTGCAAGCAGACCACAAAATATTCCCATAGGTAATATGTTACCAATGGATTGATGCAAGGCCAATGTGATGCCTATATTTAAAAAGCAAAATCAAATTCTTTACCATGTAACTACAGACCTTTAAGCATAATGTTTATGGTCAGGAATATACTCGAGAGCTTAATAAAGGAATACATAGAAGTGTTTTCGCTAGAAAACAAGTGGGGCTTCAACCAGCATGCATATATACAATAAACTCAGTGCAAACTTTTTTACTTTAACCCCTTCACGCCGGCCGCACACAAATGTGCGGCCTCCCGGTGTCTGGGCCTAGACGTCGAGTGGTCGTACATTTTCATTCATGTAACAAAAAACATATGTGCTGAGAGCGTACGCCCTGCGCGCTCCCAGCACACGTGTGGTACTCACGGAAAGGACCTTTCCCGATCATGTGACCGCCATGACGATGTGTCACGGCGGTCACATGATCCCTGAACCACGCCCCACCCGCCCCGCCTCCCGGCGTCTGAAACTCTTAAAGGGCCGGGAGGCACCGGCGGGAAGGGGTTAAGGTCATTGCAAAAAACAAGGGTCTCTCTTTGTAGGAAAAGAAGTTTAACATCTGCAGTTGAAAGGCTTCTTTGCAGTAAGAGCTGTGAAGATGTGGAATAGACTCCCTCAGGAGCTAGTTCTAGCAAGCTCACTTGATTGTTAAAAAACAAAACTGGAAGCATTCCTAAATGCACAGAATATAGTACATAGCTAATAACATTACTTAGTAATACCACCAGAGATTATTGATCCAGGAAATATTTGATGGCCTAGGGCAGGGGTGTCAAACTCTCTTCCTCCAGACATAAAGAGTGCCCCCTTGTCCTCTGTGATGACCTAAGGGTGAATAACTCTACACTGAGTTCACTATATGAACCACTGATGTATTTATACATGTTGATCATGTCCCCCCCCTTAATCTCCTCTTCTCAAGAGAGAATAAATTCAGTTCCTCTAATCTTTCCTCATAGCTAAGCTCCTCCAGATCAGTTTTGGTTGCCCTTCTTTGCATTTTCTCCAGTTCCCCAATGTTCTTTTTGTGAATTGGTACCCAAAACTGAACTGCATATTCCAGATGAAGTCTTACTAATGATTTGTACAGGGGTAAAATGATATATCTCTCTTTGGAGTCTATACCTCTTATAATACAAGAGAGGATTTTACTTGCCTTAAAAACCGCTGCTAAGTTTATGATCCACCAGAACTCCCAGATCCTTCTCCGCCATTGATTCCCCCAGTTGGACTCCCCCTAGTATGCATAATGCATTCATATTCTTAGCCCCCACCAACATTAAACCTCATTTGACACATAGTTGCCCAATTAAACAGTGTGTTGAGGTCGGCTTGCAAGTTGGAGTCATCCTGTAAGGACGTTGCTTGTAAGCTGTTGTGGAACTACAAATCTCATGAGACATTGCAAGGCTAACAGTTAGAAGCATGGCTCCCAAAGGGGCATGATGAGGCTTGTAGTTTCTCAACAGCTGGAGGGCCGCAGTTTGACACCTGTGGCCTAGGGGATCTGGAAGGAATTTTTTTTCACTGTTTTTTTTCACAGAAATTTAGACCTTGCCTACTAACTAGGTATAGAGAGGTTTTCAGTTTATTTATATTTTTGTTATTGGTTAAACTCAATTAAATTGTATCTTTTTTCAACCCGTGTATCTATATCATATTTGGTATCCAACAAATTGTAATTTCAATCTTTTAAATAATATGTTGGTTGTCAGATTGGGAAATCTTGTCATATGAAAAAAATACATGTACCAAGGATAGTTGGCAGTAAAGATGTGTTCAGAAAAGTATTATAAAATGCACCAGTACACCAGAACCCTCAGACCCTGCAAGTGATCAGATTCTGCATATAACTAGACATACTGTATTTTCACTTATATGTTTTTCACTTATTTAAAAATTGTTAAGCTAAATCTCTGAATGTTTTACCTAAAAATTAAATCACTTTGCCTCTGGGAAGAGCTACTATAGCGAACTTTCATGTTACGCTGTCTGGGCATGGCAGAAATTGATACAGCAAATGCTGTGAGTGGTGTTTTTTTCTGTTAAAACACGTGGTGGTGACTACAGTGTGTGTGTTTGTTTGAGAGACACCCAGTATATCAGGTTTGGTATCTAACAAATCATAGTTTAATTCTGTTAAATAATATTTTGGTTGACGGATTGTGAAACCTTGTCACACGGAAATATAAATGTGCCCAGGATAATAGGCAGTAAGGGTGTGTCTGCTGGAGCAGCTTGAGATATTCCAGCACACCTTCACAACAATCCCTAGGACCCTTTGATTGGGTGGATTTGGATATGCAGCACCTCCCTTATGGGTAACAAAAGTCTCCTACAATTTTCACCTAGATCACTTGACCTACTATCAAAACTACTAAAAATATTAGGAGACAGAGGCAAATGACTCTGACATATCAGATTGTACTCGCACTGCAAGTGATCTGAAGTCCAGCCTAGGTGACAACCATGGCTTCCTCCATAGATACACTGGAACTGTAAGTATAGTCACCCAGGGACAGGAAGTGCTTTTTTGGATGATAACCAGGTAAAAAAGAAAGCTAATGCAGCCACCTCATCTAAGGACTGGGATGCAACAAAACATTAAATATATGTTTTTGAGTTTGGATACCCATTATTACAGCTCTTCAGTGTTTCAAAAAGCTGCACAAAACGGGTCTCCCTTTGCTGCTTTTTGTGTATTTCAGTATGAAACAGACAGAATTAGATGTGACTTTTGTCTCAGCTAAGAAACTAGGGGAGGGCTGTCTCTCAGCATATCAATGGAGGAGCTTTGTTTACATCCCTTCACTTTAGTAAATCCTATTTCATATAATCAAACATCAATATATTTTTCTTTGATATAGCTATGAAGTAACATCATGATGCTATTGCATAAATGTCAATAAAAACTGTTTTTTTTTTATTAAAACAGATACGTTATATTGCTACATAAACATTATTTTTCAAAAGAAAATATCTGTTTATTATTGTCATGTTTTGGATATATTCTCAAAGCAGTCACATATATTGGATTCCACATATTTTAAAATGACTATTAATTATTATGAATGTATGTCTACAGGCTTGGAAAAATCAGTATGTAAATGGGTACAACACTGGCTAAAAGATCGTATTCAGAGAGTAGTGGTTAATGATTCATACTCTGAACGGTCTAGGGTCATCAGTGGTGTACCCCAAGGTTCAGTGTTGGGACCCTTACGTTTTAATATATTTATAAATGATATAGGGTCTGGGATTAAAAATACAATTTCAGTCTTTGCAGATGACACCAAGCTGTGCAGTGGAATAATGTCCTTACAGGATGCCTCCAATTTATAAGCCAACCTCAATGCACTGTTTAATTGGGCAACTATGTGGCAAATGAGGTTTAATGTTGATAAATGTAAGGTTATGCACTTGGGAGCTAAGAATATGCATGCATCATACATACTAGGGGGGGTACAACTGGAGGAATCAATGGTGGAGAAGGATCTGGGAGTTCTGGTAGATCACAAGTTTAATAATGACATGCAATGCCAAGCTGTGGTTTCTAAAGCGAGCAAAATCCTCTGTTGTATTAAAAGAGGTATAGACTCCAGAGAGAGAGAGATATCATTTTACCCCTGTACAAATCATTAGTAACACCTCATCTGGAATATGCAGTTCAGTTTTGGGCACCAATTCACAAAAAGAGCATTGGAGAACTGGAGAAAGTACAGAGAAGGGCAACTAAACTGATACGAGGCATGGAGGAGCTCAGCTATGAGGAAAGATTAGAGGAACTGAATTTATTCTCTCTTGAGAAGAGGAGATTAAGGGGGAAATGATCAACATGTATAAATACATCAGTGATTCATATAGTGCACTCGGTGTAGAGTTATTCACCCTGAGGTCATTATAAAGGACAAGGGGGCACACTACGTCTGGAGAAAAAGAAATTTAATCTCCAAATACGGAAAGGTTTCTTCACAGTAAGAGCTGTGAAAATGTGGAATAGACTCCCTCAAGAGTTGCTTCTGGCCAGCTTAGTGCATTGCTTTAAAAAAGGGTTGGATTCTTTCCTAGCTATTATTATTATTATAATATAATTGGTTACTAACATTTATAGGTACAATTGATACAGGGAATACCCGATTGCCTCTCGGGGGATCAGGAAGGAATTTCTTCCCCTGCAGGAGAAAATTGGATCATGCTTTGCTGGTTTTTTTTGCCTTCCTCTGGATCAACTGTGGGTATAGGATTATAACTTTTTTTTCTTTGGTTGAACTGGATGGACTTTTTTCAGCCAGACTAACTATGTAACTATATGTAACTATGTACAGTTGTGCTCAAAAGTTTGCACACCCTGGCAGAAATTGTGCAATTTTGGCATTGATATTGAAAATATGACTGATCATGCCAAAAAATACTTTATTGAAGGATGATGAGCATATGAAGCCATTTATTATTAAATAGTTATTTTGCTCCTTTTTAAATCATAATGATAACAGAAATCACCCAAATGGCCATGGTCAAAAGTTTACATACCCTGGAATGTTTGGCCTTGGTACAGACACACACGGGTTAAAATGCCAATTAGAGGTTAATGTCCCACATCTGTGGCTTTTTAAATTGCAATTAGTGTCAGTGTATAAATAGTCAATGAGTTTGTTAGCTCTTACGTGGAAGCACTAACTAGGCTAGATACGGAGCCATGGGGATCAGAAAAGAACTGTCAAAAGTCTTGAGTAACAAGTTAATGGGACTTTATAAAGATGGAAAATGACATAAAAAGATGTCCAAAGCCTAATAATAAATGGCTTTATATGCTCATCATCCTTCAATAAAAGAGCATTTTTTGGCATGATCAGTCATATTTTCAATATCAATGCCAAAATTTCACAATTTCTGCCAGGGTATGCAAATTTTTGAGCAAAACTGTATGTATATTTAAAGTGGTTTTAAAGGCTGAAGGTTTTCTATTCATTAAGGTAAAAACCCTTCAGTGTGCACATCACCCCCAGCTCCCCTAATACTTTCCTGCTGCTGTCAATCCCAGCCAGTGAGTAGAGGCGTGGCTGAGACGTGCTCTCTGTGTTCTATAGATGGACAGAGACGGCTCGGCAGTGAGTACACATGAGTGTCCCCAGAGCAAGCAGCTTCCTCCAGGGGCACTCAGAGAGGGAAGAAGCCAGGAGAGGTGGGCCCGAGAAGAGGAACCATTGCACAGAGCAGGTAAGTATGACATGTTTGTTATTTTAAAAACAAAAAATGTGAAAATATAGTGTCACTTTAAGATCTAACTAGTAGTCATTTGTCTGTCCAAATGATCACACTGCTAGGCCACACTGATATTAGTACTTCATGGGTGTCTTCCATTTTACGATAAAAGCATGCTCTGTTTGTCACATCTACAGTGTAAGGCAAAAAGGAAACATATTTCTACAATAGGTGTACATCTTCTTGATGTACTGTATCTCTTTAAGTAGACTACCACAAATCCAGTGTGTTTTAAAGATAGTTGATAGCACAGTTCTTTTCTCCTCTGAAATCCAAAGCAGCATTGTAATCCTAATCTGCTGGACTGTAGTATTTAGTTTATCCCCACCACTCTCTGTCCCTTTCTTCATGTATACATTGATTTCTTTCCCAGCATAATAATATTGATGCATTGACTGCTAAGAGCCTGACAACATAGAGTGTAGAGAAAGCATTATTGGGGAATATAGTTCTGGAGTAAATTATTTCCTATTGAATGTTTAGTACCTCCCAGCAGCTTCCCCTGAAATGTAAATGAAAATAAAACAATGAACAGCACAGCACAGATGCCACCAAATATCACTCCAAACCTGTTTGCAGTCAGAGGCAGCAGTGCCTGAGATTTCACACTGCAGATATTCAGAAGTCCTCCTCACATATCAAGTGCACTGCAATTTTTTTTAGGGAAAAAAAGAACTTTCACAATCACTTTAATGAGTGTTGAAGCTTCACTGTGTGTACACAAAGCATAAAGAATACCCAGTCAGGTGCAAGGAAAATAAAAATAAAACACAGCATTTTTGCTTGCAGATGGTTTAACAATGGAAATCAGCAGAGATCCACTGCATTCACGAAGCTCTGGGGAAAATGAGTACAACTGTACTTGTGAAGTACACAGTCTACTGCCTTTACCCTATGTTGTAAAGCTCTGCGCAAACTGTTGGCTCTATATAAAACCTGTATAATAATAATTTTGTACGTCAACTCTTAAATGTCATTACCTAAACTACCCTAATATCAGTCTGCCTATCCCTATTTAAGACACAGCAAGAATTCAGAAGAAATAAAGAGCATATTAGTCATTGAAAATATAGGCTAATTCTACCAAAATGGAAACAATTGATTTTTAAGCAGTCCTGAAATTTACCTATGTGCTTGCGCAGATCTACTGATAACCTATAAATAGCTGCAAACAAACATTCTTGTCTGCTCAAATCTGCCTTTTTTCTGAATATTTTCAGTTTTCTAGACAGCATCTCTGTGATCTAGTGAGAGTATTAAACTCATAATAAAAAAAACTCTAATACTAAAGGCCAGCCTAATCAGCATCACTAGAAGCTTTCAAGGTAGGATCTATAAATTTCAGTAAGTGTGTTACTTGGTATTTTTGTACATTCACTAAAGTTCTTAGGAGAGTACACGTTTAACCATTTTGTGTACTGTACCTAAATAAAATACACTGGCTTCTCCATTCTACCATACAAAATGTGTTGTACTAATATTTATTTACACTGATAATACCACCCAAGTCTTAGTTTTGACTAATAGTTTTTATGATTTATGAAACATAGCTGTATGTACTGTTATGTGGATGCATTATCCTACTATAATATCTAATTTTAAATTTAATTTTGTTGTTTGAGCCACTGGGAGATTTATATGAAGGAGTTAATGTCCTCTAATATGCTCTTGTGCTGCTACTTACTGGCATTACTCATTTGCTAATTGCCCTCAGCAAGCATCAAGCTAATGACTGTCAGATTTGGTTTGTGCTATAGCATGGGATTAGAAGCATTCATAGTAGAGTCCACAATGAAAGCACACATCATAAATCATGATCAACGTTGGGTAAACTACATTATCAATTTTGATTTGCTTATTTTCTAGAACACAAATTAAATAATGAAATTAGTATACTTATATAAATATCCTTAGAACCCCTGTACACTGTTCCAATCCATTGCATTGCTTTACTGCATGCATGTTAGTATACAGGTATTTCCCACACTAACACAGTAAAACCAATGCAAAATGTCTCCATTTGTGATGTGCTGCAACACATTGCACAAAGTGTATTAATGCACATTACCCTGTATTACAAAAATGCATAGGTACACCTTACATACAATCTTTAAAAAATCCAAATTACAACAATATCTCTGATTCTGACATTGACTTTAAGTTTATACAAATAAACACAGTATGTCATATAGACTTTCAACATCAAAACATTATTATATTAATAAATACCGGAAATAATAAAACACACAATTTTATGGAATTACTCAGTGCTCTCCAATGCGAATAAAACTACACTTGTCCTGATCAGGTTTCCTTTTACCCTTCCAAGTAGTCCAGGTCATTCCAGAATATGTATGACTACTCCAAAACTGAGGTTTGACCTGTATACTGCATTAGTATAACCTATTTGTACTACTGACTTATTTTATATTAGTTTGTTTACTAAGGGTAGGTCTCTAGGCCAATCACTGGAGCAACATTGTACTATATTAAATAGCTCTTCATTGAGGTTTGTGCATATACATTTATATTCCACATCCCTGAATTACAGAATACATTTACTTTGACAGATCTCTTCGCAAAATATACAGATTCTAATATAAATGGACCTGTTTGCTGTAAAATATTGACCTTTTTGGTGTCTCCATCATTATCTTCTGTCTCTCCAATACTCTCACACAAGCACGCTCTCATAAACATCTGTTTCTCACCGAGTAGTAATAGTTTCACCGTCTTGGCATCCTTGGCAGCATCTTCCTGCAATTTTTTCTCAAGCTCCTTTGATCTCTTTGCTAGCTCTTTGTCTTCTGCACTTGCACCACTTCCCATCTCTGTGTCTCCACCTTCTGTATCAAGCTCCCCAGTTTCCTCCAGCTCTATGCTATGGGTGTCTGTGCTTCCTTGTCTTCCACTTGTGAGAAATCCACTGAAGTTTTTTTTGCTGTTATTTGATGATTCGATTCCCTTGTGCTGTGTTTATTTATTTTATTACCCTTTTGAGAAAAAAAATCAGATCTCCAGATCTATTGCACCACTGTAATTTTCTTCCCTCGATAGACTTGTTGGTTGGACCCAACTCTTCTCTATGTACAAAATATTTTAGAGTTCACCTTCTGTTCCTGTTCAGCTTTCGTTTTATGGACTTAGCCCTGTACCATTCCTGGAAGATTTCTTTTCACTTGCTCTGGTCTTTCAGTATCCCTCTTGTTCCTTTCTCTGCTCCCTTTTAGATAAGGTTCCTGGGATGAAAGATTTCCAATTATCACCTGACTTGAGAAATCCCATTAGAGGTCTTGAGGCTTAGTGCTAAAGGGAGGGGGTACTGATGTTTCTGGATTGAAAGTTTGAACTAGAATATAACTTTGCTCTTTCAAATCTGTATTCTTGTATACAAATATGGCATTTGGGGCAAAACATAATATCTGAATGCTGAATGAATTAACCAAACATTACTGTAATTTGAATTCACTGTCAATGATCTATTTTAATAGATGCACTCATGCACCATCCTATGCTATTTTAAGTCAATCCTGGTGTTCTCAGGATAAGTGTTATGTCATATGCTATATTAAGTATCATGAGCTTATGAGCAGTAATCCACATTCTGTCTTTAAATAATATAACCTGTTTCTAAGCGTTTTTCTCCCATATGAACTGGAAACGTCTTCTAGTAGCAGGCTTATGACCCCCTAAAACATGCAATTCACCCTGTAATATGATAGTTGCTGTTCCATCTCCTAGAACATGTTAATTCAATGTGACAGGTACCAACTGCTTTTAATCCCACAGCTTTGCTGCCAGCATCTCCTGACACAGGAATCAGACATCTGTACTAAGCTCTTTAAAGTGGAGGATTTTAGAGTTAATCCTGAATTGCTGTCCTTCTCTTTTTTTGGCTTCTGCACAATGATTGGAAAATACTGTATCTTCCCACAACTACACACTGGCTCTGACTAGTTATTTTGCTAAAGGCAGATCACCTTCAGGCCTCACAAAAAGCCTTACTGGCATGGTTAGATTATTATTTTTTATTTTAAATACTTTTCACAAATATGTTATGACTGCATATTCAGAAAAATGACTACAGTGTTTTTGGAAAAAATACACTTATCTTTTTTTTTTTTTTAAATCAGAAATAACGTTTTTTAATGGGGAAGTCATACATTTCCAAAATGACAAAGCATGTACAGAATGGTAGCAAAGACTTAATCATCAACAAACCAAACAACAATAAAGAAAAACTTCCAGTGCAATCAATAAGACAAGAATTCAAGAGTCTGTGCAAAATTACAGACATAACACATTATAATACAATCAAATGATAAGGCAGTTTTGCATATACACTTATGCATATCTGCATATTGTATATCTCCTAGATTGTAAGCTCCAAGGAGCAGGGCCCTTGAACCCCTCGTGTATCGCATTGTATTGTTATTGTACTGTCTCATGTATTGTCTCCCATTGTAATGTACAGCGCTGAGCGAACTGTTGGCGCTATATAAATACTGTATAATGATAATAATATACAGGACAATAGGAGTAGCCCCATAATAGTGGACCCAAGGGAAACAGAGAGCACTCCGACCCCACCAGGGAATACAGGAGAGACATCAACTGGTTTTGAGAAAGTGATAAATTACAATCAAAAGTAACTACAGCAGTCTGTGCATTATTAGATCAAAAGGGGCTAAACCTGGAGTGGCCAACCAAACATCCCAAAGTTTCTCAAATTTACCCAAACATCCTCTATGCTGGTAAACTAAACAATCATATCATAAAATAATTCTCATATTTTGCTTCCAATCAGCAACAGTTAGGGGAGTATCAAAGGTCCAGAGCACCAGAATTACCTTGCGCGCCTGGAACAAGGCCTTGGAAAGGGCCTCTAATATAAATGTATCTTCTATTACCAAATCTAAAATACCCAAAAGGCACTGCTTAGGATCCAGAATTAAATTAATTTAAAACACCAAATTAAGGGTAGTGACCACCTCCTCCCAATACCTTGGACATTTCCACAACATATGGATCAGATCCCCATGGTCCCGCTTGCATCTACCACAAAGATGGTCCGGACGAAGCCCCATCTTGTACAATTTTGCTGGGGTGTAATGAACCAAAGCAGAATATACAATTGAGAAATGCAATGGGAAACCATCAATGAACTAAGATGTACAGAATGCAAGGCTCCTCCCACTGGTCATCCTCAAAAGTCCCAACATCTTGTTCCCATTGCCCACCGGCCCTACTCGGGTGTTTTTCCAAGTAATCTGTCAAAAGCATGCTATAACAATAAGAAATAAGCCCTCACTGTAGCAGATTGTAAGTAGTTAAAAATAGGGGTAGGAAAAGGGTGCCAGAAAACCGATGGGCCCTGAGCCGTAACTGCATGTTTTAACTGCAAATAGTAAAATAGCATCGTGGATGGTAGGTTATATCTAGACTGCAAAACATCACAGGAGAGGAGCTGACCATTGCTAAATATATGCTTCAAATGAGTGATACCATAGGCTTTCTATTTAAAAACATATTGTAATTTGGCCAATTCTGGTAGTGTCGCATTATTCCATATGGGACTATAAACAGTATGGCCTGTAATCTGTTGCAAATGCTTAACCTTAAGCCAAATTTTTTGCATTAGGCAATATGTAGGGAAGGATTTATTAGGTTTCCAAAAATATGGAGCCTCAAGGCCCCCAGGCAGAGAGCCAGAGGCAGTGCAGTGCAACATCACTTTAAGGGTAGAGTCATCAACCTTTATAAAAACGCTGCAGCTGACTGGCAAGGTAATACAACCATGGGTTAGGCAGCACTATCCCCCCTCTGTCCTTGGGACACTGCAATTGTTCCAGCCGAAGCCAAGGTGAACGACCTCCCCAAAGCAACGAGCGAAAAATGGTATTTATAATTGCTAAAGTTTTTAACGGAACCGTGACTGGGGAATTATGAAGAAAGTATAACAATTGGGGCATAAATATACTTTTTATAAGATTAGCTCTAACTGCCAGAGATAACCAGCATTTGGACCATATCTTGACCTTATCTTTAAAACAAGTCAACAAAGGAGCTACATTAAGTCCACAATATTCTAGTAAATTGGCACTGATAAGGATCCCTATATATTTGAAGGAGCTTGTAATTTCCACCGGACAGAAAGTAGACATCATGGGATCCACGACAGGGTTCAGTGGCAACAGTGCCAATTTAGACCAGTTAATGACTAGTCCTGAATAATGGCCAAACTGTGTAACAATATACATAACGTATACAAGGAAGGTCCAGTGTCTGCAAGCAAAAGCAAGACATCAGCAGCATATAGCAATATTTTTTCTTGATGAGTACTATATTTAAAACCCACTACATCTATATTAGCCCTAATGTGTGCCGCCAAAGGCTCGATGGCCAGTGCGAACAAAAGCGGAGAAAGGTGGCATTCCTGGCTGGTGCCTCTGGCCAAATGAAAAGTTGAGGAAATAGCCCCGCCCTGTCTAATTTCGGCACAAGGAGAATGATATAAAAGCTTCATCCACTTTATATACCGGTCAGCAATACCGAATCTCTCAAGAATCCGCCATAATTAATCCCATTCTACACTATAAAATGCCTTAGTGGCATCTAGCGACAGAAGCACTCCAGAGACCCCATTGTCAGCCGTTGTTTGCATATTAATAAACAGTCTACGCAAATTAGTATTTGTGGACGTCCGTGGCATGAAACCTGCCTGGTCAAGGTTTATGATGGTGGTAATTACTTTATTTAGGCGAAGTGCTAATACTTTGGCTAGAGTCTTTATGTCAGATTGTAATAGGTCTATAGGAACTAGGATCAGAGGCCATCTTGTCTGGCTTAAGTAGCAGGACCACCGTGGCCTAGGTCATAGAGGCAGGCAGAGAGCCCCTGTCATAATCCGTTTGAAACACCGTCAGGTACACTTTATATACCACTATAGGGATACCATCCTCCCCCAGAGCCTTGTTATTCGGGAATAAAGTGGTTGCCTTGACAAACTCATCTACTGTAATAGGAGAGTCTAAATAAGATTTATGAGTAGGAGCGAGTGTAGGTAAAGGGGTATCTCCAACATATTCATCCAGGGCCTCTATAGTAAATGTGGCTTTAGAGATTAACTAAAGATCACTAAAGATTAGTGTAAGAGTGGACTAGGTCTTCCATAACAGCTGCAGGAGTGTTTACCAAAGTACACATTGAGGAGATCAATGAACCAATGGATTGTACTGCAGTTTGAGTTTGAATCAACTTAGCCAACAGTCGTCCAGTCTGCTCCCCTTCCTCATAAAATGATTGTTTG
Organism: Staurois parvus; assembly: GCF_062004578.1. Classification (NCBI taxonomy): domain Eukaryota; kingdom Metazoa; phylum Chordata; class Amphibia; order Anura; family Ranidae; genus Staurois; species Staurois parvus. Next base: position 4,437,869 of record NW_028318057.1, read on the forward strand.
GCAAAAAAATGTCACTTCTCAGCCTGCGAGTTAGTCATGCGCAAGAGAACCTCCTGCACCGACAACTACACCTGCTTATCAGAGTCAGTGGAGTCGTCTATAAAATCACACTCCAATAGCTGTGCCTGATGAGTAACCTGAGCTTCAAATTCCCTTATTTTAGTTTTAATGGCAGAGATTTCAGATAGGAATACTCCTCTAAGAAAAGCTTTAAATGCATCCCAAATAAGTAAAAGGTCAGAAGAAAGGTCATTAGATTGGAAAAAATGATCTATCTGTTGTGTCACCACTTCAGGAGAAGGAATCAACTTTAACCAAAAAAGCGTTTAACTTCCACGAGGCCCGAAGGAGTCCCGACCCAGGACCAATACAGAGCTGGATCACCAAGGGCAAATGGTCAGACACACTTCTTGGGCTGTAGGTAACGGTCTTGACAAAGCAACCTGCTAAGGAGTTACCTACACACAAATCTATTTGGGACAGGGAACCATGAGTTTTGGAGAAACAGGAGAACTGACGGGTACCGTATCCACCAGTAATCCACCCAGCCCACCTCAGTCAAAAAACGATTAAGGGCAGTCCCCCGAGCCTGGGAGCCAGCAATAGCAGGGGGATGCTTATCCAAAATAGGATCCAGGTACCCATTGAAATCACCCAATACAAATAATGGTACATTAGGCTTGTCCAGCAAAAATTCTACAAGTCACCTCAGAATAGCAGTGGAAAAGGGTGGTGGAACATAAATCACCGCTAACACACAGGTAACAGAATATATCATGCAAAACAAAAATACAAATCTACCCTTGGGGTCAGTTTCACACGCCAACTCCCGGTAAGGTATGGCCCTGTGTATCAGCACAGACCTCATGAGAATAGGCGGGAAAAGCGTGCCAAAGTGTCCACAGTGAGATGAGTTTCCTGTAGGCCACAAATAACAGAATGATGATTGCATAGTATGGTCGATATCATAATCTTCTTCAAGGGGTCATTGAGGCCTCTAATGTTCCATGAAATCAACGAGGTGCTCTCCATAACAAAGTAAATAGGTCAGAGAAAGGATGATGCTTGATAATGGGAAAGTCCACAGCAAGTTCCCCCTGGCTCCCCCACAGTAGGCAAGGGGCATACTCCACTTTGTGGAACACTGCATGACTCTTAAAATAAAAATGGCCTATAGGGCATTGAGCACTGGAAAAAAGACTAGAAAGGTCACACAAAACGAAGGCAGGTGGTTTTCAGGATTGCCCATTCTGACATTATTAGCCTTAGCCAAATGTGCCATAGAACATGTATCAGAAAGCAACGGGGGGAGTTGATCTTCCAAATCACTTATACGACTTTCCACAGCTGTGGTCCTTTCTTTAATCTTCTGAATATCATGGTGGAGAAAGTTCACCTCTTCTCTCAGACCCCCCACTTGCTCCTTTACAGAATGCACTGATGCAGTACAGTGTCTTGCAGCCTTAAGGATATCCAAATAAAGTTTGTTGCTCCTGCTCAATATTATCAATGTCCTTCTCTGCACCCCGCTCAACCCTCATGTCCACCTCCTCTCCCAGGAGCTGCTGCTGCGATAGTGTAGAAGGCCACACAGGGGGAGAAAGGGTGGGAGTCCCCTGAACGTCTGGGTTCAATGACACTGGGTAATCCCCTGGGTATAATAAAGCATGTCCCTGGAGCCCTCCTTCCCTGCAGGGCTGCGCGGCCTACCAGACCTTACAGTGGCCTCTTTCAACTTATCACCTCCTCTTCTGGGTGCATGTTGCAGCTGTGGAGTGCTGGTGCCATGATGGATATCAGGGCCAGCCGGTTCTTCTCTGTTTTTCCAAGTCATCCTGGCCGGAAAAGGCTCACCCTGGGGATGTAGTGGTGCTCCGGACCGGGACCACTGTACAGGAGCAGTGAAAAAATGTAAAAATCTCACCGGTATAGGAGCGGTGACAGAATGGTTAGTGGGAGCTTAGTGGGAGTTCAGTGAAGCACAGCCGCTCACATGCCCTGCATGGCCATGCCTCCGCACCTACCTTTAAACAAAGTTATACCTTCTTAAGCTGGTGATACATGGCATGCAATTTCACCAATTCCTGCTGAATCAGCCACAAATCGAGCTGTGAGTGGCTTTCTTGGCAACACCCGAATCAACAAAATTTGATTGTATAATCAAAGGAGCCAGGTAGAAAATCGTCAGCTGAACAGTGACTACATTCGTCCCTAACAATACAGAGGAGGTCGGCATCCTATCTGCCAGCACAGAAAAAGAAAAGCAGATTGAAAAGGACAAAGAAAAAGAGTAAAGGGCAGAGACAGAGAATCGAGGGTAGAGAACGGGACTTCAAGCCACTAGGCATTGCAGGGACTCATAATTACTAGAACAGGTAAAGAGGGACCAGTGGACCCATTTATGCCGGAACTTGTGTTCCTGGGCATGAACTGCAGCCATGATACTTTCCATCGAGTGGATTTCGTCAATCCTATTCAACCACATAGAGAGATATGGGAGAACATTCCATTTCCAGAGAGAAGGTATGCATGCCAGAGTAGCATTAATCAGGTGTACTAGAAGGGGGTTCTTGTATTGTTTCCTCGAGAGGTCTGAGTAGAGCATTAGTTACCAGGCTGAGTCATCCTCTAGGTCAAAATCCGTCAAGCGTTTAATAATCTCTCTAACTTGTGACCAAAATGGGCTAGTTTCCTACAGGATCAAAAAATATGAAGGAACGAACCGTCCCCTTCCTTACAATGCCAGCAGACCTTCGTTGCCTCCGGATAAATCTGGTATAAAGCGTCCGGAACCCGATACTATCGGTTGAGCAGCTTGTATCCCAATTCCTTATATCAGTTCAATAGTGAAGAGCGGTGGGCAAAATATAAAATATGGTCTGTCTGTTCAGTCGAGAATTCCCTACCCAGCTAGATACAAAAGAGTCAGTAGGTTGACTGAACAGTTTGTTTGCCAATGAGATTGCATGAGATGTGGCATCAGGGTTGACACAAAGATCCTCAGAGGGTGTATTAGGTCCCAGGTCTATACCTCTGTGGGTCAAAAAGGCCAAAAATGAATGAGTTGCTGTAGCCTCCAATCATCTAAGGGTGGCGTGAAAATTCTCTGTATTTCCATCAGGGACCTCAACTGCTGGCCATCAAAGGAAATCCTTGAGATGGAAATGTTCTCGAGAAAAGAGAGACAGAAATTTCCCATCCGAGATCCTTGGTGGAAAACTAGAATTGCCTAATACTGGATATAAACATGAAATCATAGAATGCACAAGTCGACCACCTTTGCAGTGCTTCAGGACCCCAATAATAGCTCCTACCAGAGGGTGAGTTTTGACTGCTTGAATTCTGCTGAGATCCAGCCACGGTAGGCAGTGGAGAGGAACATCTGTCGAACACTGCTCCATCTCCACCCACTGTTTATGATCTCTGTCCATACACCAGGACTCTGACCAAATGTAACGCAGAAAAATATCGAACAGGGTCCGGAAAGGCCATTCCCCCCTGGTTTTTTGCCAGCAACAAGTAGGTATGAGAGATATGTTGATGAGATTTTGCCAAATGAAATGTAGAAAAACACCATGCACCTGCTTCAGAAACGCTAAAGGGATTGCTATAGGGAGTGTCTGGAAGAGATATAGAAGTTGGGGCATGATGTTCATTTTAAGTATGGCGTTTTTACCCATCCATGAGTGAGCAAAGTCAGCCCACTTGTGCGGGTCCACTGTTATGGCATGTAGGGCAGGGTGAAAATTAGCCTTGAAGATCTGATCTAAGGTGTGTGGTAATCTTGACCCCTAGGTAGGATATAGAAGAGGACGTCTCCTGAAAAGGGAATGAGGCGTAGAGTGTCCAAAACCTAGACCTGGGTATGGAAATGTTCAGAAGCTCTGATTTATGGTTGTTAATTTTGAAATTTGAGAGGGATCCATAGTGGCTCAGCTCCTCCAGGACATTTGGGAGGGTGACATCTGGGGTTGCTACAAAAAACATAACATCGTCGGCGAAGGCTGCCACCTTATGTTCTGTACGGCCCATCCTTATCCCCCTAACATTTTAATTCATTCAATTATGTCTCAAAAGGGGGTTCTAAAGTCAGAATGAATATTAGGGGTGACATGGGGCTCCCCTGCGGAGTCCCATTCAACAAAGAGAAATAAGCAGAGGTGGCCTCGTTGGTTCTAACTGCCGCTAGCAGGTGAGAATAAATGGCTTCAATCCAGGTAAGAAATCCCTGTCCCACTCCCACATGTCTAAGGGTCTCCTTCAGGAAAAGCCAGTCCACCCTGTCAAATGCTTTCTCTGCGGAAAGCAGGCACATAGAGAGTTTACGGGATTGGGCCCAATGAATGACATTCAGGACCCTGGTGGTATTGTCTTTGGCTTCCTTAGTGGGCATAAAACCCACCTGGTCAGGGTGGACTATTTCCTGTAGGAGAGGCCACAGTCGAAGTGAGAGAATGTTCGTAAAGATTTTGTAAGAGTGGACTAGGTCTTCCATAACAGCTGCAGGAGTGTTTACCAAAGTACACATTGAGGAGATCAATGAACCAATGGATTGTACTGCAGTTTGAGTTTGAATCAACTTAGCCAACAGTCGTCCAGTCTGCTCCCCTTCCTCATAAAATGATTGTTTGGCAAAAAAATGTCACTTCTCAGCCTGCGAGTTAGTCATGCGCAAGAGAACCTCCTGCACCGACAACTACACCTGCTTATCAGAGTCAGTGGAGTCATCTATAAAATCACACTCCAATAGCTGTGCCTGATGAGTAACCTGAGCCTCAAATTCCCTTATTTTAGTTTTAATGGCAGAGATTTCAGATAGGAATACTCCTCTAAGAAAAGCTTTAAATGCATCCCAAATAAGTAAAAGGTCAGAAGAAAGGTCATTAGATTGGAAAAAATGATCTATCTGTTGTGTCACCACTTCAGGAGAAGGAATCAACTTTAACCAAAAAAGCGTTTAACTTCCACGAGGCCCGAAGGAGTCCCGACCCAGGACCAATACAGAGCTGGATCACCAAGGGCAAATGGTCAGACACACTTCTTGGGCTGTAGGTAACGGTCTTGACAAAGCAACCTGCTAAGGAGTTACCTACACACAAATCTATTTGGGACAGGGAACCATGAGTTTTGGAGAAACAGGAGAACTGACGGGTACCGTATCCACCAGTAATCCACCCAGCCCACCTCAGTCAAAAAACGATTAAGGGCAGTCCCCCGAGCCTGGGAGCCAGCAATAGCAGGGGGATGCTTATCCAAAATAGGATCCAGGTACCCATTGAAATCACCCAATACAAATAATGGTACATTAGGCTTGTCCAGCAAAAATTCTACAAGTCACCTCAGAATAGCAGTGGAAAAGGGTGGTGGAACATAAATCACCGCTAACACACAGGTAACAGAATATATCATGCAAAACAAAAATACATATCTACCCTTGGGGTCAGTTTCACACGCCAACTCCCGGTAAGGTATGGCCCTGTGTATCAGCACAGACCTCATGAGAATAGGCGGGAAAAGCGTGCCAAAGTGTCCACAGTGAGATGAGTTTCCTGTAGGCCACAAATAACAGAATGATGATTGCATAGTATGGTCGATATCATAATCTTCTTCAAGGGGTCATTGAGGCCTCTAATGTTCCATGAAATCAACGAGGTGCTCTCCATAACAAAGTAAATAGGTCAGAGAAAGGATGATGCTTGATAATGGGAAAGTCCACAGCAAGTTCCCCCTGGCTCCCCCACAGTAGGCAAGGGGCATACTCCACTTTGTGGAACACTGCATGACTCTTAAAATAAAAATGGCCTATAGGGCATTGAGCACTGGAAAAAAGACTAGAAAGGTCACACAAAACGAAGGCAGGTGGTTTTCAGGATTGCCCATTCTGACATTATTAGCCTTAGCCAAATGTGCCATAGAACATGTATCAGAAAGCAACGGGGGGAGTTGATCTTCCAAATCACTTATACGACTTTCCACAGCTGTGGTCCTTTCTTTAATCTTCTGAATATCATGGTGGAGAAAGTTCACCTCTTCTCTCAGACCCCCCACTTGCTCCTTTACAGAATGCACTGATGCAGTACAGTGTCTTGCAGCCTTAAGGATATCCAAATAAAGTTTGTTGCTCCTGCTCAATATTATCAATGTCCTTCTCTGCACCCCGCTCAACCCTCATGTCCACCTCCTCTCCCAGGAGCTGCTGCTGCGATAGTGTAGAAGGCCACACAGGGGGAGAAAGGGTGGGAGTCCCCTGAACGTCTGGGTTCAATGACACTGGGTAATCCCCTGGGTATAATAAAGCATGTCCCTGGAGCCCTCCTTCCCTGCAGGGCTGCGCGGCCTACCAGACCTTACAGTGGCCTCTTTCAACTTATCACCTCCTCTTCTGGGTGCATGTTGCAGCTGTGGAGTGCTGGTGCCATGATGGATATCAGGGCCGGCCGGTTCTTCTCTGTTTTTCCAAGTCATCCTGGCCGGAAAAGGCTCACCCTGGGGATGTAGTGGTGCTCCGGACCGGGACCACTGTACAGGAGCAGTGAAAAAATGTAAAAATCTCACCGGTATAGGAGCGGTGACAGAATGGTTAGTGGGAGCTTAGTGGGAGTTCAGTGAAGCACAGCCGCTCACATGCCCTGCATGGCCATGCCTCCGCACCTACCTTTAAACAAAGTTATACCTTCTTAAGCTGGTGATACATGGCATGCAATTTCACCAATTCCTGCTGAATCAGCCACAAATCGAGCTGTGAGTGGCTTTCTTGGCAACACCCGAATCAACAAAATTTGATTGTATAATCAAAGGAGCCAGGTAGAAAATCGTCAGCTGAACAGTGACTACATTCGTCCCTAACAATACAGAGGAGGTCGGCATCCTATCTGCCAGCACAGAAAAAGAAAAGCAGATTGAAAAGGACAAAGAAAAAGAGTAAAGGGCAGAGACAGAGAATCGAGGGTAGAGAACGGGACTTCAAGCCACTAGGCATTGCAGGGACTCATAATTACTAGAACAGGTAAAGAGGGACCAGTGGACCCATTTATGCCGGAACTTGTGTTCCTGGGCATGAACTGCAGCCATGATACTTTCCATCGAGTGGATTTCGTCAATCCTATTCAACCACATAGAGAGATATGGGAGAACATTCCATTTCCAGAGAGAAGGTATGCATGCCAGAGTAGCATTAATCAGGTGTACTAGAAGGGGGTTCTTGTATTGTTTCCTCGAGAGGTCTGAGTGGAGCATTAGTTACCAGGCTGAGTCATACTCTAGGTCAAAATCCGTCAAGCGTTTAATAATCTCTCTAACTTGTGACCAAAATGGGCTAGTTTCCTACAGGATCAAAAAATATGAAGGAACGAACCGTCCCCTTCCTTACAATGCCAGCAGACCTTCGTTGCCTCCGGATAAATCTGGTATAAAGCGTCCGGAACCCGATACTATCGGTTGAGCAGCTTGTATCCCAATTCCTTATATCAGTTCAATAGTGAAGAGCGGTGGGCAAAATATAAAATATGGTCTGTCTGTTCAGTCGAGAATTCCCTACCCAGCTAGATACAAAAGAGTCAGTAGGTTGACTGAACAGTTTGTTTGCCAATGAGACTGCATGAGATGTGGCATCAGGGTTGACACAAAGATCCTCAGAGGGTGTATTAGGTCCCAGGTCTATACCTCTGTGGGTCAAAAAGGCCAAAAATGAATGAGTTGCTGTAGCCTCCAATCATCTAAGGGTGGCGTGAAAATTCTCTGTATTTCCATCAGGGACCTCAACTGCTGGCCATCAAAGGAAATCCTTGAGATGGAAATGTTCTCGAGAAAAGAGAGACAGAAATTTCCCATCCGAGATCCTTGGTGGAAAACTAGAATTGCCTAATACTGGATATAAACATGAAATCATAGAATGCACAAGTCGACCACCTTTGCAGTGCTTCAGGACCCCAATAATAGCTCCTACCAGAGGGTGAGTTTTGACTGCTTGAATTCTGCTGAGATCCAGCCACGGTAGGCAGTGGAGAGGAACATCTGTCGAACACTGCTCCATCTCCACCCACTGTTTATGATCTCTGTCCATACACCAGGATTCTGACCAAATGTAACGCAGAAAAATATCGAACAGGGTCCGGAAAGGCCATTCCCCCCTGGTTTTTTGCCAGCAACAAGTAGGTATGAGAGATATGTTGATGAGATTTTGCCAAATGAAATGTAGAAAAACACCATGCACCTGCTTCAGAAACGCTAAAGGGATTGCTATAGGGAGTGTCTGGAAGAGATATAGAAGTTGGGGCATGATGTTCATTTTAAGTATGGCGTTTTTACCCATCCATGAGTGAGCAAAGTCAGCCCACTTGTGCGGGTCCACTGTTATGGCATGTAGGGCAGGGTGAAAATTAGCCTTGAAGATCTGATCTAAGGTGTGTGGTAATCTTGACCCCTAGGTAGGATATAGAAGAGGACGTCTCCTGAAAAGGGAATGAGGCGTAGAGTGTCCAAAACCTAGACCTGGGTATGGAAATGTTCAGAAGCTCTGATTTATGGTTGTTAATTTTGAAATTTGAGAGGGATCCATAGTGGCTCAGCTCCTCCAGGACATTTGGGAGGGTGACATCTGGGGTTGCTACAAAAAACATAACATCGTCGGCGAAGGCTGCCACCTTATGTTCTGTACGGCCCATCCTTATCCCCCTAACATTTTAATTCATTCAATTATGTCTCAAAAGGGGGTTCTAAAGTCAGAATGAATATTAGGGGTGACATGGGGCTCCCCTGCGGAGTCCCATTCAACAAAGAGAAATAAGCAGAGGTGGCCTCGTTGGTTCTAACTGCCGCTAGCAGGTGAGAATAAATGGCTTCAATCCAGGTAAGAAATCCCTGTCCCACTCCCACATGTCTAAGGGTCTCCTTCAGGAAAAGCCAGTCCACCCTGTCAAATGCTTTCTCTGCGGAAAGCAGGCACATAGAGAGTTTACGGGATTGGGCCCAATGAATGACATTCAGGACCCTGGTGGTATTGTCTTTGGCTTCCTTAGTGGGCATAAAACCCACCTGGTCAGGGTGGACTATTTCCTGTAGGAGAGGCCACAGTCGAAGTGAGAGAATGTTCGTAAAGATTTTGAGGTCGGTGTTCAAAAGTTAGATGGGTCTATAATTCTTACATTGGGTGGGATCCCTATTCTCCTTCGGGATGACAGTTATATAAGCTTGCAGATAGTCCGATGGTAAGGGGTGACCATCAAGGATGGAACTGAAGGTAGCCGCAAATCTAGGCACCAAGATAGGAGAAAACGCTTTATAGTATGCCCTCATGAGACCGACTGGCCCTGAGGCTTTCTGAGGCTTAAGAAGCTTGAACGCACACAAAAAGTCCTCTGTCAACACTGGAGCACTAAGACTTTCTGCCTCCTCTGAAGAGATCGAGGGTAATCCCGAATCAATAAAATACTCTCCAATCTGTCGCTTTTTGGTGAAAATTTGAGCTGGCGTCAGGGGAGCCGCATTCAGATTATAGACTATCGAGTAATAGGAGTGGAAGGACTCTGCAATCTCCTGTGAAATATAACTCCGTTGACCCTGCCCCTTGTCAATAAAAGGTATATAATTAAGGGAGAGTTTCCGAAGAGCTTATTGCCATGTTCATAGAAAAACTTACGGATTCTCCATAATTTGTTCTTAGTGTCATTAAGAAGCATGTCCACCAATTTACTCCACTGACCACTTAACTCAGCCGCTACTGCCTGAGACAAGGATTTTTTGTGGGTGCACTCCAAAGCAGCCGCCATGTCCAGCTGATTCTGAAGTAGGGCAACTCAGTTCTTTTTCAATTCCGACGATTTTTGAACGAGCACGTCACACATGGCACATTTGTGCGATTCCCACTGTATAGCGGGAGAGACCTCCGGGGTCTCATTATTTAAATAGATTTGTGTCAAGGATTGCATAAGTTCATCCAAAAGAGCTCCCTCCCACACCAAGGACTCATTGAGCTTTCACAACCACACTTTACAGCGCACCGAACCCAACCGCAAGTCTAACATGACCGGTGCATGATCCAAAAGTTTGGGTAGCTATCGATGTGCGTACTGCCTCTGGAAGCAAGGAGTGGGAGAGAAAAGTGTAGTCTATCCTGGAATAACGTGTGGGGCGGAGTAGAAAGACTAATATCGGTCATTAGGATGCAAAACCCACCACACATCCACCAATCTAAGAGATGCCAATGCTTTCTTGATTCGTCTAAGACACGGGTAGTACAGATGTGAAGAGGATCACAGCGTGTCAAGAAGGGGGTCAAGAGCCAAGTTTAAGTCACCTCCCAAAATCAAAGCCCCCTCCATGAAGTTCAGTATGTCTTCTAGGTACGTCAGTTGAGCCTGATTAGGGAGATAAACCGAGGCCAAGGTAACTCTACGCCCTCCAGGTCCCCCTTAAGGAATAAGTAGTGACCCTCAGGGTCGACTTTCTTATCAATGATGGACCATGCCATTGTTCTGGAAAACAAGATACTCACCCCACTTGTCTTTGTACCAGGAGTAGTGCTATAGTAAGACAAGGGAAATCGAAAATTAGTAAAATTTGGAGACTTGTCTGTTTGAAAGTGGGTCTCCTGTACAAACACAATCTGCACCCTGAGGCGGAAGAATTCACGCAGGGCCGTTGCTCACTTCTCAGGGCTATTCAGTCCCTTCGCATTTAAAGATACACATCTGAGAGATGACATGACTTAGAGATGAGGGGAGTGGAGAGAAGAAGAGAGGTGGATAGTACAAGTTACAGGTAGAATATCCTGGCTGTCAGCCGACAACATCAGTGATAGGAGAGAAAATCCCCGAAGTCCTGCTGAACGGAGAGTCACAATTCCCTCCCCAGCGGATCCATCTGATCAATTCTTTGCACATTCCGCCTTGCAGATGATGGACGCAACTGCTGCTGCAGGCAAAGGTTGCGAGGAGAAATCCAATGTTGTTCAGTCCAGGACAGATATGGCCAGGACTCCCAGCAGGGTAAAAAGGTCCAGCAGTTGAGCTGGAGTACGTAGTATCATCAAGCGGTTACCTTTCCAAAGAAGGGAAATCTCCAGCGGTAGATAGCATCAGCCTTCTGAATCTTTTCCAGAAGTGGTTTCAGGTTGCAGCATAGCTGAAGGGTGCGTCTGGAGAGGTCACGGAGGATTTGGATAGTCACACCATCAAAGTCCAACAAACCATTATGCCACGCTCTATAGAGGATCTCCTCTTTTAGGTTGTAGAAGTGCACTCTGCACAGGGTATCTCGTGGGCACCCCTCTTCCATGGGAGCTGGTCCCTGTATGCAATGGATTCTATCAAGTTCCAGGGCAGCATCCAGAGCTCTATCCAGCATGGTGCTCAGAATAGCAGTCACAGTGGTACGGAGGTCACGGGGTGAGGTGGCTTCTGTAGTACCCTGCAGTTTAAGGTAATTCCTCCTTCTCCTATTCTCTAGATCATCCTGGTGTAGACTCAGGGTATACAAGTGTTGCTGATACTACGACACTGTGGATTCTAAGGCCGAGACTCTTTGCTCCACGGCTGACTGCCCCATTTCTAGCACATCTACCCATGCAGTAACAGAGTTCAGGGTATCCTTAACCTCCCAGATATCGTCCTTAAAAGTCTGCCTCAAGGTCAGAGCTAGCAGTTGAATATCCCTTTTTGTAGTGAGGGTGGCTAGGAAAGCTTGTGCCTCAGGATCTGACAGGCAGGTCGGAGGGCCTGAAGCAGCCGGCCACGAGGTCAAACCATCCACCTGTTCAGGTAGTACGTCAGCTTGGGTGAGATCCGGTGGTACAGGGGGCAAGAGATCCTGGGAAAACTTACCCGATAGATGAGGCAGAGAGTCCTGTAGTGTATGAGCATCCCGCTGTGTAGCATCTGCTACGCCATGTGCTCTGGGCGCCATGTTGATTCCCTCCAGAGCTCCAGCTGTCGCCGCACTGGGAGAAAAAAAGTCTAAAACCAAAGAACTTCAGGTCACCGAACCAGTTCCTTGAGGCTTCCTGCCCACCTTTGGCACAGTGTCAGCCATGGGTGGAGGCTGGCAACCAGACTGTAGCAGGAGTCAGTGCGGAGCTCCTGAGAGACACGTGCTCACTCCACCATAGTGTGACCACACCCCCCTCCCCAGTTGAGGTTTTTAATCTTTTGTTCTTTCCTTTTTTTTTCTTGTGGAGCTTTACATGGACAGTATTATATGTATGTATTAATGTTTTATCTTGTTTGTTTAACCACTTCCTGCTGGGCCAATGTACATATAAGGCCGGACAGGTGCTCTCCAGTTTTGGAAAGATATACCTATATGTCCTCCCAATCCTGCCCCTAGTGCATGCCGCCCTAGGGGTGCACAGCAGCACGATCTGTGATAGTTGTGTCCCTTGGACACAGAGCATCACAGATCCTTTACCATTTGATCACTGTGACAAATCACAGTGATCACAAACGTAAACAAAAAGTACTTTGCTGGTTACCAACTTACCTTCGCTCACATAGAGATACTTGGGCATTAAACAGTACATCCCCAGTAAAAGGACCAGATATGAGGCAAAGCTATAGAAACTCTGTGAAAGGGCCACAGGGTATACACACAACTTCCATGTTGATGAAGGAAAGGACAACCAGCTTGAGCTCCCTGAATGTTCAGTCTATATTAGGAACAGTGGATAAATTGCGTGGGACCTTTTTTCACCTTGTTTATCTGAAGCAAACGCTAGCGTGTGGCACAGTGAGAGCAAATTGGAAAAAAAAAGTGTATATGCAGCGCACATATAATGCTCTAATATACTAGTGTTATAAGTAGCTGTATACCATAAACATATATCATTGTGCGTAGTAAACATATATACTCCAATAAATACCAAATATACATACAAAAATGTGCAAATCCATGTGCCCAAACATGCGTTGAAATGGCCCAAAATTAAACATATGTCCATCAAAAATATTAGAACATATTAAGTTCCAAATTCATCACAAATCACTCATACATCCACGTGGTGAACTTGCTGTATGCTGTGTTTGAAATTCACCATATGCTATTAAATAGTTTTTATAGTAAATTGTGCCTTTAATATTGCCGTGCTTCATGTGATATTCAAATCCAACCGAAGTGCAATAGTGTCCCTCTTCAGTGTCCACACACCCCCCAACACACTATTGGGCTCACCTTAATGTCTGACCTGGTCAGATTGCGCTTTTCCCTTTTGACCGGGTAAGTATATGCAGTTGCAAGAAAAAGTATGTGAACCCTTTGGGATTATGTGGAGTTTTGCATGAATTGGGCACAAAATGGGCTTTGAAAGTCATCTAAGTCACAACAATAGAAGAACACAGTTTACTGAACATAATACTACACAAACATTAGATGTTGCCATGGTTTAATTGCACATAACATGTAAACATTCACAGTGCAGGGAGGAAAAAGTAAGTGAACCTTTGGACTTAATAACTGGTTGACCCTCATTTGGTAGCAATAACCTCAACCAAACATTTCCTGTAGTTGCAGATCAGACCTCCACAACGATCTGGAGTAATTTTGGACCACTCCTCTTCACAAAACTGTTTCAGTGTAGCAATATTCTTGGGATGTCTGGTGTGAATCTCTATCTTAAGGTCATGCCACAGCATTTCAATCGGGTTGAGGTCAGGACTCTGACTGGGCCACTCCAGAAGGCGTATTCTGTGCTGTTGCAGCCATTGTTTTGTTGAATTACTTGTATGCTTTGGGTTATTGTCGTGTTGCATCACCCATCCTCTGCGGAACTTCAGTTGGCAGACAGATGGTCGTACGTTTTCCTGCAAAATGTCTTGATAAACTCTGGAATTCATTTTCCCATCAATGACAACAATCCGTCCAGGCCCTGAGGCAGCAAAGCAGCCCCAAACCATGATGCTCCCTCCACCATGTTTTACAGTGGGGATGAGGTTTTGATGTTGGTGTGCTGTGCCTTTTTTTCTTCACACATAGTGTTGTGTGTTCTTCCCAAACAACTCAATCTTGGTTTCATCTGTCCACAGTATATTTTGCCAGTAGTGCTGTGGAACATCCAGGTGCTCTTTTGCAAACTTCAAACGTGCTGCAATATTCTTTTTGGACAGCAATGGCTTCCTCCGTGGTGTCTTCCCATGTACTCCATTCTTGTTTAATGTTTTCCTTATTGTAGATGTGTCAACAAAAATGTTAGAATGTGCCAGAGATTTCTGTAGGTCTTTAGCTGACACTCTGGGATTCTTCTTTACCTCATGCAGCAGTCTGCGCTGTGCTCTTGCAGTCATTTTTACAGGACGACCGTGCCTAGGGAGAGTAGCAACAGTGCTAAACTTTCTCCATTTGTAGATAGTCCGTCTTACCGTGGACACATGAACATCAAGGCTTTTGGAGATACTTTTGTAACCCTTTCCAGCTTCATTCAAGTCAACAATTCTTGATCGTAGGTCTTCTGAGAGCTCTTTTCTGCGAGGCATGGTTCACATCAGACAGTGCTTCTTGAAACCAGTAAACCCAAAACAGGTGTGTGTTTTTTAAGGGCAGGACAGCTGTCAGCAACACATCCATTATCATCACACTGATTGGAGTCAAGGTTGGCTCACTCCTGGCTCCAATTAGCTTTGGGAGAAGTCATTAAGCTAGGGCCTCACATACTTTTTCCTCCCTGCACTGTGAATGTTTACATGTTATGTGCAATTAAACCATGGCAACATCTAATGTTTGTGTAGTATTATGTTTAGCAGACTGTGTTCTTCTATTGTTGTTACTTAGATGACGTTCAGAGCACATTTTATGCCCAATTCATGCAAAACTCCACGTAATACCAAGGGGTTCACATACTTTTTCTTGCAACTGTAGATGTAACTGCTCTTCCGCCGTCAGCTTACTATCTCCTCCAACTCCACTCCACTCCATACATATGAAAAATATACTCCTCATATTGTAGTATTGTAAATAAAACACCTTTATTAAAATACAAAAATTTACACTCACATTTGATAGTGTCCAACTGGGACACTGCAGGATAAACTCTTTGCGTGTTCGAATGCTGTTTTCCTATACCAAGATGGCGGATCGTGTGCTTCCTGTATTGTGGCGTTACGTCACATGTCGTGACTTTATCAGGATGACTCCTGATGAGTATATCTGTTTACTAGACAGAATGATATATGTTTATGGTATACAGCTACTTATAACACTAGTATATTAGAGCATTATTTGTGTGATGCACTGTATAATCATATTAACACCATATTGCGCTGAGGTTTTTTCTATATACAGTATTAGCAAATTGGAAAGGCTTCCCACAAAGGCTGGAAACCATAAATGTACAAAGTGTGGAGTCAGTAAGTTTGTGCAATGAAGACGTTTTTGTCCTGAAATGGAGAGATAAGCGAGATGTGTATGTACTTTCCTCTATCCACAACAACACCTCAGTGGAAATACAAGGAAGGCATGGTCTGGCCCAGAAACCTGATTGTGTACATGACTACAATCAATTTTTGGGGGTGTTGATTATAATGATCAAATGTTACAGCCCTATCTAGCAACCAGAAGAACCCACCACTGGTACAAAAATGTTTCCATTTACCGCTAACATTTGGCACTTTCTATCATTCCTATGTCATCTATCGCAGAAAGAACCAGATCCTTTCTCAACTATCCAGAGGATATTGTCACTGACCTTGTGCACCATAAAGGCAAACCATTCGCTCTGATGTAGTGAGCAGACTGCATGAAAGGCATTTCACAGATATTATCCCTCCCACAGAAACGGCCAACACCTCCCAAAAAAAATGTCAGGTATGCACCAGAGGTGGAGTAAGAGATGACACTCATTATTATTGTCCCCAATGTCTCTTTCAACTGGGCCTATGCATAGGAGACTTATTCCATTGTTCCCATACTTAACTACAATATTACTGAAGTATGCTAAATGTATTTCTACCAGTCATTTCCCCATATCAAATGTCCTCTGTGCTGACATTTTGCCTGCGGCCTGGACTATTTTCTTTCATACTGACCAAGCCTTTACCTGCCACCTGAACTGACTCTGGCCTGTTAATTGCCCATACCTTTTGCCTGCTGCCTGAACTGGCCCTGGCCTGTTTATTGACCATGTTTCTGCCTCCCACCTGAACTAACCTCAGCCTGTTAATCAACCATGTTCTTTGCCAACTGCCTGGATTCAAGATAACACAGGGGTCTCACATATGTCAGGTGCTCCAGAGTAGTGTTTCGGAGTAAAAAAAAACTATGTTTTTGGTTTTCTTCGGGCTTTGTTATTCCCGGTTCAGGGTCTGGAGTCCATAGGCTTCAAAGAGCTTTAGGTGGGCAGAAGCCTCTACCCCTGTGTCCAGATTCTAACTTACCGAGGCCCTAGGGCTGATTTTTCTGCATACTGCCTGGATCAACCCTTTGGCTAGTTGCCATTTACTGACCATGTCTCTGCCTGTTGCCTGTACTGACCCTGGCCTGTTTATGGACCATGTTCCTGCCAGCTGCCTGGACCAATCATTTGGCCATTTGACCACGTCTCTGCCTGCTGCCTGTACTGACTCTGGCCTGTTTATGGACCATGTTCCTGACTGCTGCCTGGACCAATCATTTGGACATTTATGGAAAATGTTTCTGCCTGCTGCTTGTACTGACCCTGGTCTGTTTATGGACCATGTTCCTGATTGCTGCCTGGACCATTTCTTTGGCCATTTATTGGCCATGTCTCTGCTTGCTGCCTGTACAAACCCTGGCCTGTTTATGGAGCATGTCCCTGATTGCTGCCTGGACCAATTGTTTGGCCATTTATTGATTACGTCTCTGTCTGCTGCCTGTACTGACTATGGCCTGTTTATGGACTATGTTCCTGCCTGCTGTCTGGATCAATACTTTGGCTATTTGCTGACCATGTCTCTGCCTGCTGCTTGTAATGACCATGGCCTGTTTATGGACCTTGTTCCTGCCTGCTGCCTGGATCAATCCTTTGGCTATGCTGGCCATTCCGCTACCTGGATGATTCCTTTGGCTATTACTGACCTCATCTCTGCCTGCTGCCTGGACAAATCCTTCGCCTGTTTGGTGACCACAGGACCACAGCACCAGTACTGACCCATCTGCATGTCCCACTGGATACATTTCTGAAAGACACAAGCTCCACCCATCCTCTGTGGACAACTGTGCTACAAGAACCACAGGTAATCCTTTGTTTTCCCTTTGTCCAGCATCCAGTACTTCCTTGCCAGTGTGCACAGCCATTGAACACATCATTGTGCTATAGGGACAGTCACATACCATTAGGTTAGACCTGCTTGGCTTTTAGGAACAGGGACTGCTGTAGGTAAAGCTACACTATGCTATATTCAGTGACCACTTATACAGAGGTGACCAATACAGTACATGTTTTGTTTTCCAAACAGTGTTGGTTGAATTTTGTGTTACACAGGTTGCAATGTTGGGTGCATAATCAGTTCAGACAATGAAAAGGTCTTACACATGTGGTATCCCCATACTCAGGAGGAGTAGCAGAAAGCATTTTGGGGTGTAATTCCAAGTATGTCCATGTTGTGTGTTAGTAATATCTTATAGATTGAAAATACATTTTCTTTTTTTTCCCACATTTTCCAAAAACTTATGCCAAAAAATGACATTAGAGCAGAAGGCAACCTTAAAGAGGTTCAGATCTACCTGAACAACATTGGAGTTGCCTTCTCCAATTTTGTTCAGGTAGATCTCCACCTGGTTCAGGTAGATCACTGGGCAGTGTTGCCTAGTGTTGCCTCCTCACACTTGATTTAAACATCTAATTGCTGTATACTTATCGCAACATATCGCCTCCTCACCACCTGTCAAACACACTTGGATTGCTTTTCAGAGCAGCAGCAGTGCCTGCTGCACTTGCAGGTGTTGTGCACTTTCTAAAAGCGCACCAAAACTACTGCATTCAGGAAAGTTATTATTATTAATATTATACAGTATTTATATAGCGCCAAAAAGTTTGCTCAGCGCTGTAGATTATAGTGGGGGACAGTACATGAGACAATACAGTAACAATACAATACAATACACGAGGGGTTCGAGGGCCCTGCTCCTTGGAGCTTACAATCTAGGAGGGAGGGGATAGTGGTACAGGAGGAAATGGCTGTGGGGGATGGAGTGGTAGGAGGAGATCGGCTGTTAGGTGAGGGCGGGGTAGGCTTCCCTGAAGAGATGGGTTTTCAGGGTGCGCCTAAAGGTGAGGAGGGTAGATGACAGTCTGATGGATTGGGGTAGTGAGTTCCAGAGGATGGGGGAAGACCTGGAGAAGTCCTGGAGTCGGGCATGGGAGGAGGAGACCAGGGAACTGGAGAGTAGGAGGTCTTGTGAGGAGCGAAGAGTACGTGTTGGGTGGTATTTGGATATCAGGTCGGTGAGGTAGTTTGAGGCAGTATTATGAATAGCTTTGTACTGTACGTCAGTGTTAGTAGTTTGAATTTTATACGTTGGGCAATCGGAAGCCAGTGGAGGGAATGACAGAGGGGGGTGGAGGATACGGAGCGGTTGGTAAGGTAGATGAGTCTGGCCGCTGAGTTCAGGATAGACTGAAGCGGGGAGAGTCTGTGTTGAGGTATGCCGGTGAGGAGGGAGTTGCAGTAGTCGAGTCATGAGATAATAAGAGAGTAAATGAGTTGTTTAGTAGTGTCTAGGGTTAGGAACGAGAAAGTGCACCAAATGAGCAGGATATAATAGAAGTCTATGGCTAAGCGCAACAAACCTCAGTATGAAAGCAGCCCTATACTATTATGCCCAGTATATTGCTTCACACTGACCTGAAGATCTCTTCTTTCCTGCTGCTGACAGCACTCTAGAGACCACTAGGCAGGATAAGAGGTGAAGTGCAGTTGGTATCACTCCACATGGGACAGGCGCCAACAATACAGATGAGATGTTGGCTTCTGCTGCTCTTGCTCCCTACTATAGCTCCTTATTTACAAGTGGTCCATCTGCATTGCACTCTGATGCTCTGGGATGTCAGGTCAACAAGGCCAGACCGTGACCTACCAGTCACCTGGCCATAATCTACTGGTTGCTGGACCCCGCATTAGAGAATACGTTGGGGTGTTTGCTTTCCAAAATGTGATCATTTTGTGGATGTTTCCACTGTCCTGGTGCTTCAGGGCCTCCAGTAATGTGTAGACAGTCAGGAAATTAGATGTGTAATTTATGTCCCTACCAGGCCTGAAAGTGCTTCTTGGATGTTGGGCCCAAATTCATTGGGGTGTCTGACTTCCAAAATGGATCATTTTGTGGATGTTTCCAATGTCCTGGTGCTCCAGAGCCTCCAAAAATGTGATAGGTAGTCAGGAAATTAGATGCGTAATTTATGCCCCTAGAAGGTCTGAAGATGTTGGGCACCACCATGTAGCTAAGCGAAAAAAGCTCACGCATGTGGTATTGCCATATTCAGGAGGAGTAGCAGAATGTATTTTGGGGTGTAATTCTTTTTGTAACATTTTTATTTAAGAGGTTTTACATACAAATAGGAATGTTTCAAAAACAGACACAAGTTTCAGCATAAGCCATTTCCACAGTAAAACAACATACTTAGATAGCAAGTCATAGAAAATAAGCATCCCATCTGTATTTTTACATATAGTTACATAGTCTGGCTGAAAAAAGAGAAAAGTCCATCCAGTTTAAACATAGAAAAAAATAAAGCTGTTATCCTATACCCACAGTTGATCCAGAGGAAGGCAAAAAAAAAAAACAGCAAAGCACGATCCAATTTGCACCTGCTGGGAAAAAAAATTCCTCCCTGATCCCCCGAGAGGCAATCGGATATGCCCTGGATCAACTTTACCTATAAATGTTAGTATCCAGTTATATTCTGTGTATCTAAGAAAGAATCCAGGACTTTTTTGAAGCAATCCACTGAGCTGCTGTAGCAATCATGCCCACAGAGATGGACGCGGTTCAACCATTTTGGCAAAGGATCCTCCATCTTGTACTAACATATCCCCCTCATTCTCATTTTTCCTCTCTGTTCGGCCACAGTGACATATGGCTTGTGTGTTGGCAGTGTCACAGGAGGCCAGAGCACAGCAGAGAGCCCTGAGCTATAAAACCCCTAAGGGAGCTGGGGCCTCGATGTCCAAAGAACCTGTGCAATCTAGCACATCGTAAAGAGATAACCCAAGCCTTCCCCTGAGTTCAAACACATTCCAGAGGAGTAGAGACTAGATAACACTTTTAAAATCCATTTTTTCCCCTATGTCTCACATCTTGGAATATGAGAGATTTACATAAAAACCAGGTATATCTTTAGATTGGCCACAAGAAGACAAACAGTTTGATAGGTCACACTCCCTGACTGGAATACCTAGGACAGCAGAAAATTACATCTCTGGAACCCTTTGAGTATGTATTTCATATTTCATATCTAACCGTTCCTCAGATGCATCTGCATAGTAATCTACCCGCGGGTGGAATGTCATTTGTGCATAGGAAAAGTTATGAGCAAAATATGAACTACAAGAGATTTTGGCTCTAGTTTAGGTATCCGCCCAGATGATCCCTCCGTAAACGAGGCATTGGTCCTTGGCTTTAGAGACACCCCCTGCTGGGGGACTACAAAATGGGTTGTCAGGCCTAAGAGAAGGAAGTTGAAGAATTCTCCCTTTTAACATCAGAACCACCATGGGAGATCATGCCCTTTCGCTCTGAAACTTGATCTGCTTAACCCAAGGCTGATTGGCAAGTACTTTAACCCTTTAATCTCCTTTCTGTTACCTCTTTGCTGTGCTGTTGTTCTCTGCATATTTATATATATAATGGTTACATCTTTTTTCTGTAAATATTTTGTAAATATTGCACCCTTTTGACCTTTTAGTAATAAATCCTTCTTTCTGAAAGTGTTGAACTGTTTCTAATGCTCCTTAATGCAATTTACGAATTCCTGCCTCTAAAAGAGCGCTACTGTGTTTGTTTAACCCTCTGTATAACCTGTCTGCGGTGACCGTGCTATACAGATGATTATCTCAACCATCATAGTGTTATAGCTGATATTGCCGAGTTTCCTCTTTCTCTGTACAAAAAGAAGGTGGTGGCAGTGTGAAGGGTTAATTGCGTAATTAACCTGACCCAGTAACAATCGCATTCAGGCTGCCGGTACATCGATTTATTTGAGGTCCAGTGAGCTGAAAAATCGTTGTGCAGGGTGCAGCTGGGCGTGGCATTGTTACGCACGTGACTTCGCGGTTTCAGATTGGCTAGTCCTTCTATCATGAGTTTGGTGAGAAGGTCAGGGGTCTGACTCGCGATCGTCACACTGGCCAGAACCAACTCTTGAGGGATTCTATTCCACATTTTCATAGCTCTCACTGTGAAGAAACCTTTCCATGTTTGGAGATTAAATTTCTTTTCCTCCAGACGTAAAGAGTGCCCCCTTGTCCTCTGTGTTGACCTCAGGGTGAATAGCTCTACACCGAATTCACTATATGAACCACTGATGTATTTATACATGTTGATCATATCCTCCCTTAATCTCCTCTTCTCAAGAGAGAATAAATTTGGTTCCTCTAATCTTTCCTCATAGCTGATCTCCTCCATGCCTCATATCAGTTTAGTTGGCCTTCTCTGTACTTTCTCAAGTTCCCCAATGTTCTTTTTGTGAATTGGTGCCCAAAACTGAACTACATATTCCAGATGAGGTCTTACTAATGATTTGTACAGGGGTAATAGGATATCTCCCTCTCTGGAGTCTATACCTCTTTTAATACAAGAGAGGATTTTGCTCGCTTTAGAAACCACAGCTTGGCATTGCATGCCATTATTAAGCTTGTGATCTACCAGAACCCCCAGATCCTTCTCCACCATTGATTCCCCCAGTTGTACTCCCCCCTAGTATGTACGATGCATGCATATTCTTAGCCCCCAAGGGCATAACCTTACATTTATCAACATTAAATCTCATTTACCACATAGTTGCCCAATTAAACAGTACATTGAGGTCGGCTTGTAAATTGAAGACATCCTGTAAGGACGTTATTCCACTGCACACCTTGGTGTCATCTGCAAAGACTGAAATGGGATTATTAATCTCAGACCCTATATCGTTTCTAAATATATTAGAAAATAAGGGTCCCAACACTGAACCCTGAGGTACACCACTGATGACCCCAGACCATTCAGAGTATGAATCATTAACCATTACTCACTGAATATGATCTTTTAGCCAGTTTTCTTCCATTTACATACAGATTTTTCCAAGCCTGTAGACTTTACCTTACACATTATTCGTGTGTGGGGAACTATGTCAAACACTATAGCAAAATCCAAGTATACCACATCCACCGCCACCCCTCTGTCCAAGGTTTTGCTCACCCCCTCAAAATATCCTTACTTTTGATGGGCAAAGAGTGGTATATGGCATTTATGTTGATAGGGAAAAATTGGTGCTATTTTTAAATCGGTGGCTCAAATATAGCCAGGAACAGGTCTAACATTCGAGACACCAAAATGTGTGTTGACCTGTGTTATGTATTAGAAAAAAATAAAACAAGTGATGACTAAATACCACCAAAACAAAGCTCTATCTGTCTCAAAAAATGATAAAAATCTCATATGGGTACAGTGTTGCATGACTGAGTAATAGATATTCAAAGCGTGACAGTGCTTAAAACTGAAAAATGGTGGGCAGGGAGGGGGTTAAAGTATCTGGTATTGAGGTGGTTTAAAGTACATGTAAACCCCCAGCTGGTGAAACAACCCATTCTATTTAAAATAGAAATGAAAGGCAAAACATTTGCATATATAGTACATATAAAATAAGCATTATAAATACCTTTATATACCTTTTGTATAAGTGATAACATTCTTTCTGTTCTCAGCTACATAAGGGACTGAGGGGAGAAACCGCAGCATACTGATCTTCCCAGTGAATGGCTGTGCGGGGGTAAGGGGGGGGAGTGTCAGCAGCAGTCTTCTCATTGGAGGAGAGCAGGCTCAGTTCTTAGAAACTGGCCATGCTGTGCTCTCATGCCTAGTGTGGTCAGTTTTTAAGAGGAAAGCAGAGGGACTGGCAGGAACACCAGGGATTTCATAAAAAAGAAGCAATACAAAGAGAACAGGATACTAATTCAAACAAGTACATGGTACAGCCGGCACTTATCAGTAATATGAAATGTTAGGTTTACTTTTCCTTTAAACAGTTTTGCAAGTGGTTTGGACTGTTAAGCTAGATGTGAAATAGGTAAGGGTAGTGATAAGACCAAAGAATGCACTTTTGTGCAGTAGTTGTTGAAGCCTAATGACATCAGTAATCCATCAACAATGAGGCTACAACCAGAGAGAGGTCACAGCTGAGACGTACCACTGCTACACACTCCCAGAAAGAAGACACAGAACTGTGTACCATGTGTAGAGTGAGAGCCTGGATTTATGGTCAGTTTGCAAGACTTAGCCTTACTAAAAAGCAGTGCATGCCTGGATACAGCTGGAGTGGTCTGCTTCCCTGTGTCAAGGACTGAGAAAAGGAGGACCATGAGAAAAGGTACTTCTGTCCCAGAACATTATAACACTTGTATCTCTAGGTGTTCTCCAATTAGCAGAAGGATTCCTGAACAACTTAGTCAATCGAAAGCTATACTTCAAAAAGATTGAATATGAAATTTCACAATCATGGACTCTAACTATTTGGGATCATGCCCTTAGTGTTCGGAGGTCAAACCTGTTCCTGTATTATTCATTGTGTAGCTTATTTAATTAGACCAGTGTGTGTGCTCTCTCAGTTTAGGATTTGTTCACCCTCAAATGAGGGACCTGTAAGACATGAGGTTGCCCAATAAAATCCAATAATATATTCATATGTAATTAATATGAGATATGGGCCAAAAGTAGGTGCTTATGCCATGAACTGGATGGTCATCTGTAGATGACCGTCCAGTTCATGGCATAAGCACCTACTTTATCTTTCTTGAGAGACAGGGGACAATCTTGTAAGATTGTCACCTGTCTCTCAAGAAAGATAAAGGTGTTCCTGCTGTGTCTTCATTATTATATCTTGCACATTGTAATTAAGATTGTCTTTTACTTTTCAGTGGGACTGGTGAAGGTGGGGGCCAGTTAATAGACAGTATGTCTCTGTGGCTTCGGTATGCTAAAATGGTCAACTGATGGTCAAAAGGTCCATGTGTGATGTCAGAAAATAACAATCAACAAACTTGGAGGTTTTCAGAGCAAGCTCCAGACATCACAATTATGATTAGCAATGAGTGATTTAATTAGATTGAAATATTGGATGGACATCAAAGCATAGAGGGCTTGAGTTCCATACAGTTACATAGTTGGGAAATGGACTGCTATTTTCCATATCCTTGGACATTGTACTCACTAAGAAACACATCTGAAAGTTTTTTAAATTTATCTTTACTCCCCGCTGAGACCACCACATCCTTACCACGCTAACAGTAGAGAACCTCTTACGCAGTTTTAGATCGGACTGATTGTCCAACTTCATTGTGAGTCTGTGTGTCTTTTAAAGAGACCTTAGGTTAAATAGTTTTTTCCCAATGCTGGGGTCACCTTTCAAAGATATGAATATTGGGATTTCCACAGACGTTCTCTGCGTAGAGTGTAACTTGCTTGAATATTCTTACCTCCCAAGTGCATTACTTTACATTTTTCAATAATATACCTCATCTGCAATCTAGCTCTCCACCCCTCTATTATAAATAGCTCCTCTTGTAAAGTTGCTGTATCCTGTTGTGAAGTTATAGCCCTGCATAGCTTTGTAACATTAGTAAATACTGAAATTGAATAATGTATTCCAACCTCTATATCATTTACACTCACTGACCACTTTATTAGGTACACCTGTTAATTGCTTGGTAACATAAATTGCAAGTCAGCCAATCACATGGCAGCAACTCAATGCATTTAGGCATCTAGATGTGGTGAAGACAACTTGCTGTAGATAAAACTGAGCATCTGAAAGGGGAAGAAAAGGGATTTAAGTGACTTTGAACATGGCATGGTTGTTGGTGACAGACGGACTGGTCTGCGTATTTCAAAAACTGCTGATCTACTAGGATTTTCACACACAACCATCTCTAGGGTTCACATAGATTGGTCCAAAAAATAGAAAATATCCAGTGAGCAGCAGTTGTGTGGATGAGAGTGCCATGTTGATGTCAGAGGAGAATGGGAAGACTGGTTTGAGATGACAGAAAGGAATGTCAATGTGGACCAAAATCTTTGAGGAATGTTTCCAACACCTTGTTGAATCTATGCCATGAATAATTAAGGGAGTTCTGAAGGCAAAAGGGGGTTCAAACCGGTACTAGCAATTCGGGAATTCGGCCCATGTATGGCCTAATGATGGTCACTCTATGTTACACAGAGTTTAACTTTTACACAGTTGGGCCAGGATGGTCAAGAGGGGCAAATGGCTTGCAGAAATTCTTGGTCCTCTGCTCAGGGAAGCAAATCACAGAGGTTTTGTTGCAATGCGGTGGACACCTATTCAGGACTTTGGTTTTTCCAGCCCTACAAATATGCAGATCAAACCTCAACACTCCAATAGCTAACAAGCTCATCTTTGCTCATGGTTGTCCCCAGGCAGGCCCAAAATGGACCACAGTTTGCACCTCAACAGTACAACTGTGGTCCAAAGATTCCGGAGCGTATTGGCTGTGCCACATCCCATACCATTCATAGGCAACTGGCTTAATTAAAAGATTCAACAGGCTGTTTGAAACACCAGATATGCAAGCTTATATTCACACATATGTTGATGGGGTTGGATTGGATCTTGAATCCTATCACAGGTAGTTATATTTTTAAATTCCAGGCCAATAGCCATAAAACCATCATATGGTGGCTGGAAACCTTTAGCAGGAGATCGTCCAGGTAACCCAAAACATGTATTCTCTGAGAACAAAGCAGAGCTAGGACCAGATCAAGCAGCTTGGTGAAAACCTGGGGAGGCAAAGAACAGGTAAAATTGAAAGCGCAATAAATTGGTAACACTGAGTGCCCACAGCAAAGTGCCTTGGTGAAGAGGAAAAATGGGAATGTGTAAGTAAGTATCCCGGATACCCACTGAGTCTATGAAATCCCTTGGAATAAAGGAGGTAATGGCTAACCTGGCTGATTCAATGCAGAACTTTGAAACCTGCATAAACGAGGTCAAGGTTTTCAGATCCAGGATGGGCCAAATGCCTTCATTTGGCTTGGAAGGTTTGAGTGGAATCATTGAAAGTATTTTTCGTGGAACTGGGACTGGAGTAATGAGACAGAAACAGCTGAAAAGTATCAAGAAGATCCACCTCTCTTTGTTGGGAAAAAGGATAATTTAAAAAAATTAAACTGTGAGGAGGCAGAATCCAAAGCTCCAGTTTGTAGCTCCTGGAAACAACACTGAAAATATTTTGGGACCAAAGGGCCAAAATGGCAGTCAGATGTCCCCCCCCCCCCCACTTAGATAAGTGGCGGCACCACATATTGTAAATGAGAAGCTTGGAGCCAGACTCAGAGGTCCACAAGTGTGTTCCAGATTTTTTTCTTATAGTCTGAGAGGGATGAAAAGAAATTTTCTCTGTCTCAGGAGTAGTAGTGGTATTATTACCACTGTGAAATGCGACAGTTTCCTGCTCAGGTCTTCTGGTTGTTAGGGAGCCAGCACCTGCCAGCATTCTAGCAACCAGATACTCATAGTTACTTAGTTACATAGTCAATGAGGTTGAAACAAGACACTAGTCCATACAGTTTAACCAACAAGCAAAAGATATTGAAAGCTCCAATATACACAATCCTAAACCCACAGTTGATCCAGAGGACAGCAAAAAAAAAAAAACAATAAAGCATGATCAAATTCGATCCAGCCTGTGTGTGTGTGGGGGGGGGGGGATCCCTTCCTGATCCCACTGGAGGCAAATGGATATTCCCTGGATAAACTACCCCTGATGTTATGACCTCTAATTATTAACTGTTTCCTGACCGCCCGCCTCCAATGTACTGTGGACGGGCGGTAGCTGCAAGCAAAGTGACGTACCTGTACTTCCGGGTTTTGAGCATGTATGCGCATGCCCCCCCCTTCCCCTGCTGACTCCCGCTGTCATTTGTTGTAGCAGGTGTATGTCAGCAGGTCTCAGCCAGTGATTTTGGATGGGACTCTGCTGATCTCCTACAGCGAATGGAGATGCCGAGATGTGCCTGTATTTGTAAATACAGGCATAGGATCAAGATGGATCCATTTTGTCCCAGGGAGGGAAGAAAGAGACATCACACTTGAATATAAGCAGCACACTGCACCCACATATCTTAGACAGAGATATTTTAACCCCTTGATTGCCACATTTAACCCTTTAATTGCCCCCTGCCACCCTGTCAGTGCCATTAGTACAGTGTCAGTATACAGTATTTTTCACTGATCACTGTATTAGTGCCACTAGCGACGTTAGCATCAGGGCAGTTAGCGTCCCTTCTAGCTAGGGTCAGTTAGCATTAGATTGCCCATACACTCATGCTATAGGTCGCTAATCACTGTCATTACTAGTATAGTATTTGTACGGATCAATATATTGATCATGAACAAAACTATACCAATGCTTGCTTAGTATTAGTGTCACCCAAAAATGCAGTGTTAGCAGGATCAGCCCCGTTCGCTGCCAGCACTTGCGTTTAGCCCCAACGCTCCCCCACCCCCGCCACCCCTAACAAGAAGTGCAGTGTCAGTGTAATTCCTGATCAGTGCCACCTGTGATACACTGAACACAAAACCTCAGTGTTAGCAGAATTAGGCCTGATCTCTGCTAGCACTCGCAGGTGAACTTTATTGGTTCAAGCAGTCCCTGACAGCCAGGTGCTCTTTTTCCCATGAGTCGCACTAGGTACCTGTAAATTTAGATCCCAAAATGTTCCAAAAAAGGTGCACTAGTGAAGAGGCCTACAGGATTCTGAGCATGTCAGATGAGAGCGAAGGGGAAGCCTCTCTGACAGAATCCATCTCAGAATACGAACCTGTAGACAGCAGTGGAAGCCTGACACATAGCTCGGACGATGGAGAAGAGGTCCCTGTTAAGGGCCCTGTTAAGATCAGGCATACCCGACCCCATGAAGCTGAAGTGCTAGGATTGCATGACTTGCCTCATATGCATAAGAGTGCCAGTACTACTGCCGCACTACCTTTTGGTGAACTAGTGAGCAACAGCGGCCTAGTACATCCTGGTCTTTTTCATACCAGCACTGCAGTATCACTTGGTGACGTGGTGAGTCCCATAAGTGCAGTACAAGCTGGTGTGGTGGCTAGCACAAGTAGTGTCCTGCAGCCACCTACCCATAGAGTCCATAGTGTCCTTCCAGATGTGCTTGCAAATCCTTATTCTACAGCACCTGTACTTCCCCCATTCAGGTGGAAACAGCAAATTTAACTACTCCCCTTGATTTTAGGAGCTGTTTTTCACAGAAGATTTGTACAAATTGATTGTGGGCCAAAGCAATTATTATGCTCAACAATATATCACCGCAAACCCAAATTCAAACCATGCCAGACAATTCACATGGAAACTTATTACAGTTGCCGAATGTAAAAGTTTTTAGCCCTAACCCTCAGCATGGGCATTACAAAAAAGAATGAGTTGAGGTCGTATTGGTCCACAGACTCAATCCATCATATGCTCGTTTTCTCTGCTGCCATGGCCAGGCATAGATATCAGATGATAATGCATTTTAGTGATAACACATTCTGTCGTTCTCAGGGTGACCCTGAACATGACTGGCTCTATAAAATTCGACCCTCATAAACCACCACACTGAGAAATTTTCAGATGTGTATACGCCCCAGAAAACATCTGCGTGGATGAGACCCTCATTCGCTTTACTGGCTGCCTTGCATTCAAACAGTACATCCCCAGCAAGCATGCCAGATATGGGGTCAAATTGTATAAGCTCTGTGAGAGGGCCACAGGCTATACACACAAATTTAGGGTTTATGAGGGAAGAGACAGCAAAGTAGAGCCCCCCTACTGCCCAGACTACATGAGGAGCAGTGGCAAGATAGTTTGGGACTTGGTGTTGTCTTTGTCCTGTAAGGGGTACCACTTATACATAGACAATATCAATATAATCGTGCCACTATTTAGACATTTGTACAATCTTGGAATTGGCTCATGTGGCACCATGCAACCTAATCGCCTGGGCTTCCCCCAACGGCTTGTAAATACCCGAATTAGAAAGGTGGAGAAAGCTTGCTTGAGGAATAATGAATTGCTTGCAGTGAAGTGGAAGGACAACTGGGATGTTTACGTCCTGTCTTCCATTCATGCAGATGCGACAGTCCAAATTAGCATGGTGTCTGGCGTTGTTGAGAAACAGCTGTGTCCACGACTAAAACCTTAACATGGGAGGGGTGGACTTCAATGACCAAATGATGAATCCGTAACTAGCTTCCCGGAAAGCTCGACACTGGTATTTCAATTGGGTATATATAATACTTTTGTAATTTACAAAGCAACTGGACAAAGTGGATCCTTCCTAAAATTTCAGTAAGAGATCATCACAGCCCTTTTGTATCCAGAAGGTGCTGTGGCCCAATCCTCGAATCCAGATGCAGTTAGCCGGCTGAATGAGAGGCATTTTCCGGATGTCCTTTCTAGTACCCCAACCCAAAGGTCATCCCAAAGAAGATGTCGTGTCTGTAGCAGACACAGAATAAGACACGACACCCACTTTTTTTGTCCCTCCTGTCCTGACCAACCTGGTCTCTGCCTCAAAGACAGCTTCTGTCGCTACCATACACTAGTGGAGTATTAGTATAGGGTACAGCACGGCACAGTTCAGGGCACATATTCACTATTCTCACACAGGATCTCAAAATATTTTGGATAGTCAGGAAGCTGTCCATTGCATTTTGAGAGACCTTAAAATCAGACAAAAAAAAAAGTTTAAAAAATAAATAAGTTAAAAATTAAAAAGTGAAAAGATTTTTTAAAAAGTTGTTGTTTTTATCGAGTTTTATTGAGTTGAGTTGTTTTATTGTTACTTTTTTGTTTTGTTAAGCATTTGCTTTACAGGAACACCAGTCACTTGTTGGTTTATTAAGCAAATGTTCTATTGTTACTTTGTTTTATTGTTAACCATTATTTGCTTTGCAGGAACGCCATTCAGCTGCAGCACCGATCTGTTTATTCTGACAGCAACAGGGCCTTGCTCTCAGAATATACGCCAGTGGGTGCACTGCTGCTGGATGAGATTTTTCATCCACAGTTAAAAAAAGAACATATATGCCCAAGCATGGGGCCTGGGTTGGTCAGTGGGTGGATATGCTTAAGCATATATTTTTTTCATTTTTTGGCACAGTTTTTAATAAAAACGTTGTTGTTTTATTGCGTTAATGTTCTATTGTTACTGTGTTTTATTGTTAACTGTTGTTGTTTGCTTTGCAGGAACACCATTCCGATGCAGCACCAATCTGTTTATTCTGACAGCAAGAGGGTCTTGCTCTCAGAATATACAAGTGTGTGTATGCTTCGGCATACATTTAAAAAATGTTTTTTTGGTAGAGATTTCCTCATCCACATCAATTCACCAATGTGAATAGAGGAATTCCTTAGGTTCTTTTTTTTCAATTCAGCTCACGGGCTGAATGACAAAAAAAGAACATTTCATGTGTGCCCACCATTAGAAGTAGGTGGATGCAGGGCAGTATACTCTAATGGTGGGCATACCACACACTTTTTCTGGCAGAGATTTCTTCTCTTTTTTTCATTAAGTCCACAGGCTGCATAAAAAAAAGAACATAGCATATATACTCAATAAGGACCAGCAACATACTGGTACATTTGATTGGTTATACCAGGATGATGCCTGGTAGTGTTTTGTTAGGTCAGCTTTCATGTAAAAGCAAACCTAGTGGCTAATTAGCTGCAGGATTGCTTTTAAAGCAGCGGGAGAAGATCCCCCTGCTTCCTTCCATTACTTTTTTGGGCAGTCCCGTGCCATTGGGGTACCTGAGAATGCAGCCGGTGTTTTTGCCAGCTAACCACAGAGCTGATTGGAGACCAGAATGGCACCAATCGTCTCTAATCGTCTCTACGAGCATTTCAATTCAGTTTCTCAGGATATAGCACCAATTTTAAATTGGGAAAGCATCTGATCACACCGATCTTGGTGAGATCAGATGATGTTAGGGCAGAGGAGATATCTAGAGTCTAATATATCCCAGATTTCTCAAAAAAGAATACCTGTCAATACCTATTGCAGTCACAGGGGATATTTACATTCCCTGTGATAACAATAAAAGTGATAAAAAAAATTAAAGGGACAGTGTAAAAATAATTTAAGAAAATGAAAATAACCGGTATGTAAACAGCAATTGCACCATGCAGGTGAGATATCTCCACGAACGTCAGATCGAGGGCAGTAATTTTAGCACTAGACCTCCTGTGTAAATCTAAAATACAATCAAAATTTTGTGTTTGAAAAATCGCTGCACGAGTTCTATGCACCACAAAAAATTGCAGCACCCACCATTTTATTCACTAGGGTGTCTGCTTTAAAAAATATATATATAATGTTTGGGGGTTCAAAGTAATTTCCTAGCAAAAAATACAGATTTTTTCATGTGAACAAAAAGTGTCACAAAAAGGCTTGGTCTTCAGGTGCTTCCATCCTCTGGAACTCCCTACCACAGCATGTCCGGTCAGCCCCCACCCTGTCTGCCTTTAGCCGATCTTTGAAAACCCACTTCTTCAGGGAAGCCTACCCTACCTTCACCTAAGAACTGTACTTGAATCACCTCCACCAGATCATCCCCCGCAGCTATCACCTTTTGTATCACCTCCCTCTTCCTTTAGATTGTAAGCTCCACGAGCAGGGCCCTCACATTCCTTCTATACTGAAAGTATTGTAATTGTACTGCCTCCCTTACATTGTAAAGCGCTGCGCAAATTGTTGGCTCTATATAAATCTTGTATAATAATAATAATAGAAGAGTGAGTGATGTGTGGCATAAACTTCTAATGCTCGGCATGAAATGCCCCCACCTTCCAAATGACCCCTTTCTGGAAAGTAGACAACCCAAACTATTTGCTGAGAGGCATGTTGAGTCAATAGAATAATCAATTTTTTTACCACAAGTTTTTGGAAAATGACGAAAAAAATAAAAGTTGTCACTTAAATGATATATTGCTCACACAAGCCATGGGTATATGTGGAATTACTCCTCAAAATACATTCTGCTTCTCCCTAGTATGAGGATACCACATGTGAGAGAGTTTTTGGCAATCTAGTCACATACATGACCCCAAAAACCAGTAAGCACCTTCAGGCTTTTAAAGGGCTTTTCACATTACACTTCCTGACCACCTATCATAGTTTTGTGGCCCTGAAATGCCAGAATAGTATGAACCCCCCCCAAATGACCCCTTTTTGGAAAGTAGACACCCCAAGGAATTTGATAAGAAGCATTGTGAGTATTTTTCATATCTTGTTTGCTGCCACACATTTTTAGAAGATGAAGAAAGAAAACAAAAACATATTTTTGCTTTTCTTTCTTTTTATTTTTGAAAACCTTGTGAGAAAAAAATTAGATCTGCAAAATACTCACCATGCCCCATTTTAAATTCCTTGGGGTGTCTGCTTTCCAAGGGATCATTTGTCAGGGGGGGGGGGTGTTGGAGCTCCCTGGCATTTCTGGACCTCTGACACTATAACTTTCACACAAACCAATTAATATGTAGTTATTATATTTTTTTTTTACCAAAGACGTGTAGTAAAATACATTTTGGCCTAAATGTATGACGAAATTTGAGTTTATTAGATATTTTTTATGACAGAAATGAGAACATATGATTTTTGTTTAAAATTGTTTATCTTTTTTTGTTTATAGCACAAAAAAACATAAGTGATCAAATACCACCAAAAGAAAGCTCTATTTGTGTGGAAAAAAGGACATAAATTTAATTTATGTACAGTATTGTACAGTACTGTGCAATTCAGTTAAACTAGTGCAGCGCCGTATAGAAAAAAAATGGTGTAAATTGCATGATTGAAGTATTGCTGATGTTGCGGCTGCCCTGACCCATTACTACCATAACCCATGTACTATTCAGCTTTTTTAAAAATTACACAAACCACTTATCTTGGATTTACATGGCCATAGCAGCCCTTTTATTAACAACCGTAAAATAACAGAATCACTTTTAATACCAAATTCTTAAATACAAACTTTACAACCATAAAGTACAAAAATGACCCTCTCCTTTTTATCTCCGGTTAATGAAGGCCCTTTTTACTATCGCATTGGCTGCATCACCCACCACATTCCTATTGAGGCCCCTAGCCGCAGTTACACCAGCTCAGGGACAAATTGTTAACCCTTCTGACACCTGATGCAGCCTGATGACCGATAGCCCCAACTGATGTTATTTCATAGGGAAGGTATACCTATACCGAGATGGGCCCTACCCAATTACACTCCACATACTGTTTTGACCATGCCGGCCTACACGAACCTGAGACTCCTGCCTACTGCTATGACAAAACAAAGCCTACCTACGATAATCAACCCGTAGCTCACATAAACTTTAAAGGTCCCCAGAGAAACACAACCATACAAGGACCCTTAATGACCTCAAAACAAATAGAAAATAGAGAAAGCGTTAAAGTAAAAAAATAAATAATGGGAAAGCGGGCAAGTGTCTTCTCCACTGATCAGGCTCCCACTGACCCTCAAGGAACTCCTTCCTTCTACCAGACCACTGCTGCCACTCCCAGCAACACCGTGCCTACCTTTCTTCCACCAATATGGTAAGCCTTTAATCTACTTGGAACTGACCAATTAAAACTGTCTAGCTGTAGCATCCCTAGCCAACTCAGTCATGCAGGCCCTACACTTATGCTCAGCATCCAGTTCCTGGCCTTTTCTATATCTATACCGCCATTTGTAGATACTATAACTTTCTTTCACACAAACCAATTAATATGCACCTATTGGGATTTTGTTTACCATAGACATATGTAAAAATAAATTTTGGCCTAAATTTATGACGCAGTTTAAATTTATTGGATATTTTTTATGGCAGAAATGAGAAAATATCTTTTTTTTTTTTTTTTTTTTTTAATTTTTGGTCTTTTTTTGTTTATATGGGGTCAAACCGTGCAAATCTCTTTGTGTCACATAGCCACAAATATTAAAGTGGATATCCTCTCTTTGTAAAACTTAGTTGGAATGGATACTGTGCTAAGTGAACCTTTAAATGTTTTATACAACAGACATATGCACTATGAAGACCCTCATACCTCTGAAAGGCGAAAAAGAGTAAAAAATAAAAATTGAAACTGTGTAAATATACTAATCACAAGCGTACATAAAAAACTGTGAAATATGGTCAAATCAACCTTTGGCTATCATACAACATACATATCCCCAATGAAGACCCTCATACCTTTGAAGGCAATCAAAAAATAGAAAGTAAATTAAATAATACTGTGCAAAATATGTTAACCACAGGTATACATGAAGAACTGTGGGATAAAGTCAGAACAACAAAACAATAACTTATTGTTCATATAGACATATATTAAAGTCCATATAAAGATAAAGACTCCACAATCAGCGATAATGCTATAAAACAATGCTGTAGGTGCAATGTGGATAATCTTCCTTCAAATGGTCACCAGAGTGTGTACCACCACCAAATAATAGAATGAAGGCTTACCGGAAGTGGAGACCCCTTAATTATAGGGGGTCCCAAACAGCATTGTAATATAGAGCACTAGCAGGCTCTCCATGTCATGCCCAGAACATGGATCTTCCGAACCTCCTACTCGAAATGTGGACTCGAAATGCAGAGTCAACTGAGAGCATGAAAGAAAAAACATGCCTTTCATAGTGCAATACGTGCAATGCATCTTTATTTGCGCGAATGAAATCCTACTTACAAGTTCTAGAACAGTTAAAAGCATTCAAATAGACTGTTTCCAAGATGGCCGACAGCACGATGACGTCAGAGGGAGGCTCCGCGGAGCCTTCATAGGGCATATGTTGTTATATGATAGCCAAAAGTTGATTTGACCATATTTCACACTTTTTTTGTTCATAGCACAAAAAAAACAACCCAGAGGTGATCAACTACCACCAAAAGAAAGCTCTATTTGCGTGAAAAAAGGACATAATTCCATTTACGTACAGTATTGCATGACCGCACAATTATCTAGTGCAGTGCTGTATAGCAAAAAATTGTGTAAATTGCAGTATCTTTACCAGTTTGTAGACGCTTTAACTTTCATGCAAAGCAATCAATATACACTTATTGAGATTTTTTTTTTACCAAAAACATGTAGTTTTGGCCTAAATTTATGACTAACTTTGAGTTTATTATATATTTTTTAGAACGGAAAGTAAAAAATACTTTTTTTTTCAAATTTTTTGATCGTTGTTTATAGTGCAAAAAATAAAAAACCCAGAAGTGATCAAGTTCCACCAAAAGAAAGCTCTATTTGTGTGAAAAAGGACATAAATTTTGTTTGGGTATAGTGTTGCATGACCACGCAATTACCAGTTGAAACAGTGCCTTAATGCAAAAAATGGCCTGGTCAGGAAGCTGGGTAAATCCTCTGGAGGGCAAGTGGTTAATATTCAGTTATATTATGTGCATTTAGGAATTAATCTAGGCCTTTTTTCAAAACAATCTACTGAGCTAGCCAGAACCAGTTCTTGAGGGTTAGTATCCAGTTATATTCTGTGTATCTAAGAAAGAATCCAGGCCATTTTTAAAGCAATTTTCTGAGCTGGCTAGAACCATCTATTTCACATTTTCACAGCTCTTACTATGAAGAAGCCTTTCCCTATGTGGAGGTTGCATCTCTATTCCTTCAGACCTAAAGAGTGCACCCTTGTCCTCTGTAAAAGGTGAATAACTCTACAAGTTCACACTATGGACCAATTATTACTATTATTATTGTTATTAATATTATTATTATACAGGATTTATATAACGCAAATAGTTTGCTCAGCGCTTTACAATATAATGGGAGACAATACAGCAACAATACAGTTCAATACAAGAGGATTAGGAGGGGCTGGAGTTTACAATCTAAGAGGGAGGGGCTGGTGGTACAAAAGGTAATAACTGTGGGGGATGAACTGATAGGAGAAATAGAAAATTTGTATATTAGCTGAAGGCAGGATAGGCTTCTCTGAAGAGAGAGGTTTTCAGAGATCGCCTGAAAGTGACCAGAGTAGGCGATAGTTGGATATATATGTTGCTCATATCTCCTCTTAATAAATTCAGTTCCTCTAATCTGTTCTCATAGCTGAGCTCCTTCATGCCTCTTATCAGTTTAGTTGCCCTTCTCTGTACTTTCTCCAGTTCCCTAATGTTCTTTTTGTGAATTGGTGCCCAAAACTGAACTGCATATTCCAGATGAGATCTTACTAATGATTTGTACAGGGGTAATATGATATCTCTCTCTCTGGAGTCTACACCTCTTTTAATGCCAGAGAGGATTTTGCTCGCTTTAGAAACCGCAGCTTGGCATTGCATGCCATTATTAAGCTTGTAATCTACCAGAACTCCCAGATCCTTCTCCTCCATCGAATCCTCCAGTTGTACCCCCCCTAGTATGTATGATGCATGCATATTCTTAACCCCCAAATGCATAACCTTACATTTATCAACATTAAACCTCATTTGCAACATAGTTGCCCAATTAAACAGTGCATTGAGGTTGGCTTGTAAATTGGAGACATCCTGTAAGGACATTATTCCACTGCACAGTTTGGTGTCATCTGCAAAGACTGAAATCGGATTTTTAATTCCAGATCCTATATTGTTTATAAATATATTAAAAAGTAAAGGTCCCAACACTGAACCTTGGGGTACACCACTGACAACCCTAGACCATTCAGAGTATGAATCATTAACCACTACAGACTTTTGGCCAGTTTTCTATCCATTTACATACTGAATTTTCAAAGCCTGCAGATATTAACTTACATATTAGCCGTGTGTTGGAAACTGTGTCAAAAGCTTTGGCAAAATCCAAGTATACTATATCCACAGCCACTCCTTTGTCTAAGTGTTTGCTTACATCCTCCTAAAAAGAAATCAGATTTGTCTGACAACTTTGTTTTTTCATGAATCCAAGGGACTATTGTTTAAATTATTATTGTCTTGCAAGAACTCATCTATGTGGTCCTTTATTAAACTCTTAAGTATCTTCCCAACTATAGAAGTTAAACTAAATGATCTATAGTTACTTGGTAAAGACTTTGATTGCTTTTTAAATATAGGCACCACATTTGACCTTTATAATTAAAGAAAAAGTAAGTGCTCCTTAGATTACCAGGTCCAGCAGAGCATCATTTCTAGTGAAGGCCTCTATGAACTGTACCATACAATTGTCATGTAATAGGCTTTTTAAATTTCCGCCCTCTTACTGTTCCAGCAGTGCCATTATTCCAGTCAATTTCACAATAGTTAAAATCCCCCATTATTATCACTGTCCTACCCTTGCAGCCCTTTTTATCAGTGCATGGAGCTGAGTCTCCACCCCCTCATTAACACTGGGTGGCCTGTGACAAACTACAATGATAATTTTTGAACTGTGCACACTCATATGCAGCTCCACCCATAATGCTTCAGCCTCATAACACTCTCCATCAACTAGGTCCTCTTCCCTGATATACACATTCAGCTGTCAGCTGGGGATTTCCCGCAGACAGGTGAATGTAAACAAATTGATAATGTAAATACATTTTAAAAAACAGCGCGAGTCCCACCCAAAATTGATTTTAGGGGAAACCCGCCACAAGAGACTAGTAAAGAAAAGCATGGGGTTCCCCCAAAATGGGAGGGAAAGGGGGCTACCCTACACCATGTCCCCATGTTCAAGAGGAGCTTTGCATTACATACTTCTGACTCCTGCACATTGTGTTTTACACATTTATAGCTAGTCTGGCTGAAAAAAGACAAAAGTCCATCCAGTTCAACCATAGAAAAAAAAAAAGTTATAATCCTATACCCACAGTTGATCCAGAGGAAGGAAAAAAAAACCCCAGCAAAGCACGATCCAATTTGCTCCTGCTGGGAAAAAAAATCCTTCCTGATCCCCTGAGAGGCAATCGGATATTCCCTGGATCAACTTTACCTATAAATGTTAGTATCCAGTTATATTCTGTGTATCTAAGAAAGAATCCAGGCCTTTTTTGAAGCAATCCACTGGCCAGAACCAACTCTTGAGGGAGTCTATTCCACATTTTCACAGCTCTCACTGTGAAGAAACATTTCCGTGTTTGGAGATTAAATTACTTTTCCTCGAGACGTAAAGAGTGCCCGCTTGTCCTCTGTGATGACCTCAGGGTAAATAGCTCTACACTGAGTTCACTATATGAACCACTGATGTAATTATACATGTTGATCATATCCCCCCTTAGTCTTCTTTTCTCAAGAGAGAATAAATTCAGTTCCTCTAATCTTTCCTCATAGCTGAGCTCCTCCATGCCTCACATCAGTTTAGTTGCCCTTCTCTGTACTTTCTCAAGTTTCCCAATGTTCTTTTGGTGAATTGGTGCCCAAAACTGAACTGCATATTCCAGATGAGGTATTACTTGTACAGGGGCAAAATTATATCTCTCTCTCTGGAGTCTATAAATAAACTTTTTAGATGGTTCAAATCCGGGGCTACTCTGTTCCACAGTTCATATGGAGTTTTCTCTGTTGATTTTCCTGGTAGCTGATTTAGGAGATAGCATGCGATCATAATTGCCTCCCCCAGTATGTGGTTGGCATTTCTGCATCAAACAGTATGGTTCTTCCACTCTCACATAGAGTTTGGTTCATTCATTCTGCAACCCCATTTTTTTGGGGTTGTGTGACAGTAGTTTGAAATATTACGCCATGCTTTCTGAGAATTGTCTGTGTGTTATCACCTGTATATTCAGTTCCATTGTCTGTGCGCAATACACTTGTCATTTTGTCACATTAGTTGCTTACTTTAGCCAAATTCTGTTCACGTTTGAACTTCAGCTTTATTGAGTAAGAGATATAGTGTAGTATACATAGAGTAATCATTCTATAAAAGTGAGAAAATACCTCTTCTTTCCTGGAGTCAATTTTTCTATTGGACCGCAAAGATCTGAATGAAATAAGTCCAGATGTTTTTTTAGCTCTGCTGTTACTCTGCTTTGGAAAGGATTTTTCTTGTCATTTTTCCTTTTATACAGCTGGTGCATTCATTGTTTGATCACACGGACTAATATGTATTCCACTTGCATAGTCATTCACCGTTAATGTATTTTTTATGTCAGGATGCATGTGCCCAAGTCATCTTTACCATGTGTGAATGCAGTTGCAATGTTTTCCTCCTTGGTAGTGTTACCCACCTCATTGCAAATCATGCTGATATAGTTCAGCTGTATTTTAGCATAAGTAAGATATCCCCTTTTGTGACAGTGCAACTGTGGTCTTGGAAGGTCATTACATTGCCTTGTTTTGTAAGCTTCTTCACTGACAAAAGCTTAGTTTCAAGAGCAGGGACATACAATATAGTACCTGACATTTTTCACAGGTATCCTTCTGGTCACACTCTGGGAATTTGGACAGTAAAGAAAACTGTCTCCTATTCCTTCTGATTCCATTATTTGCCCATTAGATGTGGTTATCCTTTTTGTTTTTTGTCTTGAAGCAGACTCTGCAACAGAAGCACCATCACTATTAATGTTTGCTGTTTACACTTATATTCATCCATAAGCTTGCCCTTAACATATTCCAATGTCAGTTCATCATCTGGATGTGTATCAAGTGCTGTGACGACCATTTCATAAATTTTTGGTAAACCACTAAATAATAGTGCAGCGACATGAAAATCTTTTATTTCTTCTCCTATACCTCTCAGGCGTTCAGCCATTTGGTTTGGTATAGTTTTTTTAATCACAGTTTATTGCCGAGATTAGCTTTTTCATGTACCCTTTTGTAATCCTTCCCACATTTCTTCAGCAGTTTCATACCTAAATATATGTATGATTTGATCATCTTCTATGCTAAAAGCGATTGTGCTTTCTGATCTTCCTCTATCTCCTCATCTAAAGGGTGTTCTGGCCTGACTTCATTTATACATTTCCATGTACCTCCTCTTATTAGCATTTTCATCTTAAATTTCCAAGACTGGTAGTTCTGGTTTGCAGATTTGCAAATGAAAGCTTTGTTGCAGTTGTGTTACTGGCCATTTTCTTTTATTCTTTTGCAGTCTTCTTTCTGTTGCTATATCTTTCATTCAGTGTAGCGGGCAATGACTGGGCATCTGAGTGGGTGTCTGGGCCCATAACCTTTTAGAGAACGGACAGTGCAAAGTCCACATGTGTTTATCTGCTACTTCTCTGCAAACAGGAAACAGGAACTTTATTCAGAGAAAATACATAGAGTTCTATCATAGATGCAACTACAAACTTATAAACACTGCCATCTACTGTTTGAAGAATATATCTCTACTGAAACTGAAGTAGTTGTTGCAAAATACATGAACACTGTATACTAACAGTATGTAATGCAAGGTGCAGAGGTTACCAGAACATAATGCACAATGTGCAGCCGTCAACAAAGTATAATGAACAAACTTCAGGGGTCACCAGTACATAAAACACAAAGTGTAGGGGTCAGGAGTATGTAGCACACCTCATCAACATGGGGACAAGATGCTTTACCGGGGGTATCCCCCCTGGCAAGGAGCCTCTTCCGTGATAAGGGCATTTGTTTGGTATGGTGCATGGGGTGAGTGTGTAACAAGGGTCAGGAGTGCACAATGCACAGAGTGCAAGGTCCAGGAGTCTCTAATGCACAACGTACTGGGGTCAGGAGTGTGTAACATACAGAGTGCAGGGCTAAGGTGTGCGTATCGTACACAGTGCAGGGGTCAGCAGCATAAAATACATAGAATGCGGTAGTCTTTGCGTGGAAAACACCTCTGTCCCCTGAACACTGTGCAATACGTACTGTTCAGGAGCCAGAAGTGTGCAATGTGCAAAGCGTAGTATGCATTGCTGTGCAGTGGTTAAAAATACATAAGTGTGCCAGTTTCATGACTACATAAAAAACAGAGTGCAGGGATTGGGAGTATGTTCCATACAGAGAGCAGGTAAGATAAGAAGTATGCAGTATAAGGAGAGTAGGGGTCAAAAGTCTATAATGTACAGCTCAGCTTACAAAATAAAATAACCCTTAATCCCCAAGCAAAAATCTCCCACCTCCCCAGCAAAATCCCCCAGCATAAATCTCCATTCTTCCAAGAAAACTTATCCACATGCAAAAATGCCCAAATCCAAAGCACAATTGTCCACCCCACTTCACCCCTCAAAGCAAAAAATCCATTCCCCTTCATTTTACTACATCTAATAAAAAATACCCAGTGTACAATGTCCCCCCTCCCAATTAAAAAACTCCACCACTTAAGAACAAATCCGCCCTCTTCACCACCTCCAGTATAATTCTCTTCCCTCCAACACCCTCATAACGAGACCTCAGATCCAGAGAGGTAAAAAGTGAGTGGAGGTCCTCCCAAAGGACAAAATCCGTGGCTATGCAGGAACTTCAACTTTACATAGCAGTAAAGTGTAGGCATCACTAATCTAGGGCAGCAAGGAGGAGACCATCACTTTCACATCACTTTCAATGTGCCACTTTTCTTTCACAATTATTCTCATTCACATTTATCTTTTTTCCATCTGTATAACACTCTTTGGAGAAGTATTTTAGAGCAATTCATATGACTACTTTATGTACTTCTGTTACACAAACACTTCCTCTTAGATGATAATTAACAGAAAAGATTTGTTCTTTGCCCAGGTGTGGCTACAGCATATAAAGTCGTAACGTACAGGAAAAGTAGTCACATCTGACAGACATACTCCAGTGGACAGAGATGTCTACCAAAACCACTATGATTTCTTCAGGTGGAGTCCTTTATGATCCTGTCATGGGGGCATCACCTCCACAGAAAGGTATTGGGGCACAGTTGTATAATATTTCTATGTTTTTCTATTTTTAACTGAATTGTACATGTTATTTTATATGTTATGTTGTGTTAGTATGACATGAATTAAGTACTTTAACCTCCCTGGCAGTATTCCCGAGTGTAGCTCGGGGTAAAGTTTCAGCACCACAAGCGGTAACCCCGAGCTACACTCGGCAATATCCTTCAGCGCTGCTCCGGGATCTCTTCTGCACTTACCTTGTCCTGTGCTCCCGCCATGTCCCCCCTGCAGTGTCCCCTGCAATGTCCTCCGGCCGATGCCGGCATCTGTCTTCTGGGTTCTGTTCCCTGCAACGTCAGGATGTACAGGGACGCAATGGCAGGAAATTAGAAAGTTGTAAAAGTGACATTCACTAAATTCACTAAAATCACATAGTAAAACATTACTGTATCAAAGCATTTCACATACGTTTTGTCCCTTGTGCTTTGTCCTGTGGCCTGCCTGCATTTTTACTGTTCTTTCTGCCTGGAAACTGAGAAATGTCCATGGCATCCAAAAAGCGTCCCTTTAGGTCAAAAGCGGTTTTAGACCAGCTAGAGAACAGTGATAGTAAATTAGAATCACTTGCAGAATTGAGTGATAATGATTCGTGGGGAAATTTGTCATCAGACACTGAAAATGATTTTGCGACTTTGCTCAGTGATGTGCGAACTTGGTGCTATATTTCAAATTTCAGTGTTTTTGGTTTCATTATATTATTTAATTACATTTATTATTATTATATTATTAGTTTTTATGATTATTTATTAAATTATAATTTATGATTTCGTGTTTCAAATTTTAACATACCCGGGATGTTTACTAGACTCTTGTTCGGACAGATTTCAGTGAGTTATTCCTAAAAATTACAGGCCTACAATAAAAAAATACATATTTCCATGCAAAAAAATGTACCGCTTTGAGCACAGAAATATGGATATAATCAGACCGCTAGGGAGGTTAAAAAATAAAAAAAACAAGGCCTGTGTGGGGTTTTCAATACAGTTGAAGACTTTTTATTTTTAGAACAGTGTAATAGTTGTACAAACATGATAGTAAAGAGAAATGCTTAATAGTTATTAGTTAATAGTGATAAATAATTGTGACACAATATGTATGTACATCAAAATGAAAATTAGTCCTACTGAGGCCACATATCACTGATATTATGTCACAACTTAAACTCTATGTAAATACTGGGAAGAGTTAGACCCCTTGCCAACTTGTTAACACTGTCTGTGCCTGTGCTGGAGAGATGCACTCCTCGAACTGTCCTGGACAGAAAGTTTGGGAAAACTGTAATGTTTGACTCGTCACCGAAAAAAGAGGTTAAGAAAATTTCCTCAAAAGGGGACACCTGTTCCAGTTGCATGTTCAGGACAGAAAATGAAGGGAGATCTTCCCAGTGGAATGTGGGTCGCAAAAAAAAAAAAAATCTGGTATAGGCTTTTTAACCCTTAGCTATTCTATTTACAACTAAAAAGTCTAAAATATCTCCTACACATTTTTTAATGATTACATCAGGGTAGCCACTGTTAAACCAATACCAGTTTTCAAGTGAAATAAAAAAAAGTTACAGGAACCATGCCATTAAATGTTTTACTATTGATGTTGTACATTTTTCTTCTAAAATGTTTGTATCTCTTCTAAAACTCTTTGCTAGCGTTAAAACCGATTGCTAGCAAATAGTTTCTATACTGTTGTGCATGGTGCTGGGGAGCATGGCACATTCCCGGCATCTCTAAGATGAGAGGAGCAAAGTCAGGTACCAAAATAATGTACCTTCAGCGTGCATATGCAAGAGAGACATCCTGATTGGTGAGCT
The DNA here is from genome assembly GCF_062004578.1 of Staurois parvus. Lineage (NCBI taxonomy): Eukaryota > Metazoa > Chordata > Amphibia > Anura > Ranidae > Staurois > Staurois parvus. The sequence continues at coordinate 4,481,656 of NW_028318057.1, forward strand.
CTGTGGCTAAGGAAAGAAAACATGTGACTTAGAGGAAGAACAGAAGAAGATCTGGTGACCCACACCTTTCATCTCTGGAGTAGGTCAAACCCAGAGGTTAGTGTGCCATAATGTGCGATCATGCTGTGCATACTTGCACAAAATAGCAAATACAGATGTGGTCAACACCTGCTAGAGCAATGTTTCTCAACCTTTTTTCAGTCAAGGCGCCCTTTATAATTATGGACAGTTTTGAGGCACCCCATTCTAAAATAGGGTGCCTCAAGACTGTCCATAATTTTAAAAGGGCACTACATTCTAAAATGTGAAAAACTATTCTAATAGTTTTATATAACGCAGCAATATCTACACACATAGGACACCCAACATTAAAGGTGATCTTTTCTTCCAAAGCGAATACACCTTTGCACTCTGGTACTGACTAGTATTCCAGTGTTTCTCTTCTCCTTCAGTTTTTCTCCATCACTGAGCTAATGTTACCCCAGCACTGACGGAGATTTATACAGGAGAAAAAAAACCCCCTAGATGGGACTTTAGCACCTTCCGCCTGGCCTATATCTGATTGAGGGCTGGGCGGGACACTCGTCGTTGTGGCTGGGCGTAATATGACGTCCTGTCAAAATGAGCCGATCATGCGGGACACAGCCGATGACATATCACTACACCGTGCCATTGCCAGTGTCATGTGACTGCTGTGACCAATCACAGCAGATCGCATGTCAATTGTATACAATGGATGGCTTCCTGTCAAGCCATCCATTGTATACAATTATGTTGTTAGCTGTGAGCGGTCAAGGCAGTCACATGATACAGACAGGGCCAATCACAGCCCATCTGTATCATGTGATCAGCTGTGCCCAATCACAGCTAATCACAACAAAAGACTGAATTAATCAGTTTCATTCAGTAACTATGAAATACATTGGTATTAGCAAACATAATGTGTTAAAAAAAAATCCTGATCACTTGCCCAGAGTAATTCAATGTTACTATGGTAACATTGAATTGCTTTGGTCACAGTGTGCTGAAAAAAAAAATAGTATAAAAAAAAAGTAATAAATAAAAAAATAATAGAAACATTTGAAAAAAAAATCAGTTATTATTATTATTTTCACCAAAGAAATGTAGCAGAATACATTTTGACCTGAATTTATGAAGAAATTTTATTTATTTGCAAAATTTTATAACAGAAACGAAGAAAAGTGCATTTTTTTTCAAAAGTTACAGGAGTTTTTTGTTTTATTTAGTAAAAAATAAAAAACTCAGTGGTGATTAAATATCACCAAAAGAAAGCTCTATTTGTGTGAAAACAATTATAAAAATGTCATATGGGTACAGTGTTGCATGACCTCGCAATTGTCATTCAAAAGTGTGACAGCCCTGAAAGCTGAAAATTGGCGTGGGCAGGAAGGGAGTATAAGTGCCCAGTATTGAAGTGGTTAAAGGTATCACCAAAATATGTAAAAGTTACATCAATCTTTATTGAACATAGATGAATAATAGCCATAGAACATTGAATAGGAGGTGATATAGTAAATAAATACAGAATTATGTTGGCAAAACAGAGTTCCTAAATAGCTTCCACGCACTGAAGGAGAGAGACAGGGGAAGGTCAAACTAGGATGCTGTGCAGGCAGCTGACATCTACCTTATCAACTGATGATGTCATTGGTTGTCAGGATGCTGGCGGCTAGAAGGTCAAAATGGTGCACAATGAAAACCTGTGGCTTTGTGTAACTAAAATGCTTGTTCCACCAGCTGGCTTGTATACGGGCAATTTTGTAGACATTTTGCCAAGGCACCCCTGAAGAAACCTCAAGGCACCCCAGGGTTCCTAGACACCCTGGTTGAGAAAGGCTGCACTAGAGATCCTTTTTAATTAACTGGCTGCTTCTTGGAATCAGTTATCTTGCTTCCCAAGCATCAGCAAGATACACAGTCATAGGAGAACTTTCGGTTAATCAGTTACAGCCTCAATAGATTGATTAGGTTCCTGTGCCACTATTGTTTGATTTGTTTTGCCACATTGAAAGTTATTTCAGTAGAGTTTGTGTAGTCAACTTCAAGGTCTTGTTTCATCTGTTCCCATATTCTGTTACATACAGTATTTGGATACCATTTTCAGGGTGGTATAGAGTTGTATGAGCCAAAAATGTGGTTAGTTTCTGTATGTATGACTAGAAAAAGTGACAGTAGAAAGAAAGGGCTGTATGATGCCAGCAAATTTGTAGCAGCAATAAATCTGTTTATTTTCTCTGGTGATTTGTAGCTGGCTGAAAAAGGAAGAACATATTTTTCCTGTGAGAATCATTGAACGCTTCTTGTGCCAGTAAAGTTTTTGAAGCCTCTGTGAGCTGGCTCCAACTTCCTGTTTGCTCTGCTCCTTAGTGTTCACCCCACCAGCTCTGTGATGTAGAGGGACACCTTCTGCTTCCTGGCAGCTGTACTCAAAGCTCAATTGAAATTCCAGTTAAAATCACCTACATCCATTTTACGTGTATCAAAACAAAGGTGTTCGAAGTCTGAAAATTTTTATTTTTTTTATTTTAAAATTTATTTCAGGTACTTATATAGCGCTGTCAATTTACGCAGCGCTTTGACATATATATTGTACATTCACATCGTCCCTAACCCTCGAGGGGCGTACAATCTAAAGTCCCTAACTCACATTCATACATACACATACTAGGGCCTATTTAGACAGGAGCCAATTAACCTACCAGCATGTCTTTGGAGTGTGGGAGGAAACCGGAGTACCCGGAGGAACCCCACGCAGTCACAGGGAAAACATGCAAACTCCAGGCAGGTGGTGCCATGGTTGGAATTTGAACCAACGGCCCTATTACTGTAGTAGCAATTCTGGCAAACCAGATAACTCTGGACACGGACTTAAGGAATACAAATTATTTATTAAAAACAGCGCTGTTTTAACTCAACAGATGGCTCGTGCTCTTACCTGCTAAGTGAGTTATAGAAAACTTCTTACAAGTGTATATACCAACAGTTACGTCACAAGGCATACATTCCTTTCTTACTTTCTATACACTCAAAAGGCTTGCTAAACTCTACAGAATAACCTTAGACAGCAGCTGCAGATAAAAATACCTGCTATGAACCGGTACACATAATACTCACAGGAAATAAGAGAGGTGGGAAGGTGAGCCAAAAACCTTGCTTCTACAAACACAGGCTGCTAGAAGTGTTCGAGTTTAAAGGGGAACTCTGCCATATCTGGGTGCTACCACAGTACTGCCAGGTGGAAGTGCTAACCACTTAGCCACTGTGCTGCCCAAAACAGTCACAGCCTCAGTAGAAAATTTTTCCCCCTGCCATCATTCTGTAGGGAAGGCCCCTTGCTCTTAACTTCTTCCGGACAACCCTATAGCAGAACTACTTGCTACAGGGCGGCTGGGCAATTCCAGGTAGGGGGCTTGTGCTGCCCTACCCATGCCGCCATTGCCGGCTATAGCTGTTGATCACCGGAGATTCCCCACTGGCACCCGTTGATTGCTGAGGAACACTGACAGGGGAGAGGTTTGTATGCAAACAACACAGATCTCTCCCCTGTCAGCACCAGCATGCTGCTTTGTATTGCTCAATGCAGCATGCTTACATAGTAAAACACACACACAGCACACACAGTAAAACAGCACACAGCACACAGTATATATTCCAGTATGTATACCGCCATTTGTAAATGCTATAACTGTCACGTAAACAAATTAATTTACACGTATTGGGATTTGTTTTAGCAAAGACATGTAGTAGAATACATTTTGGCCTAAATTTATAATGAAATTTGATTTTTTAAATATTATTTTACTGGGCATGTTTTATAGCAAAAAGTCAAAAATGTTTTTTTTTCACAATTGTCGGTCTTTTTTTGTTTATAGCGCAAAAAATAAAAAACGCAGAGGCGATCAAATACCCCCAAAAGAAAACTTCATTTGTGAGAAAAAAAAGGACATACAGTTAATTTGGATGCAGCGTTTAATGACCACGCAATTGTCAGTTAAAGTAACGCAGCGCAGTATCGCATAAAATGGTCTGGTCAGGAAGGGAATTTTTTTTACTGAACATGTTTTATAGCAAAAAGTAAAAAAAAAAATTTTTCTCAAAATTGTCAGTCTTTTTTAGTTTATAGTGCAAAAAATAAAAAACAGAGAGGCGATCAAATACCACCAAAAGAAAACTTCATTTGTGAGAAAAAAAGGACATATATTTAATCTGGGTACAGCGTTGCATGACTGCGCAATTGTTAGTTAAAGTAACGCACCGCCTTATCACATAAAATGGCCTGGTCAAGAAGGGGGGTAAATCCTCTGGAGGGTAAGTAGTTAATTTGGAAGCAGTGGTCTTTCTATAGAAGTCCAGCATTGCTTTTGCTCTCTGCTAATGGAAGACCTCTAGCTGTGGCTTAGCAGGTGATGTGGGCTATCTTTCCTTTTTGTTGTCATCCTGTTCTCTCAATGAAACACATAGACTCCTGAGTGACTGCACACAAGATACTGAACCATCACTTCACTTAGTGCGCACAGCAAATATAAAGGACACCCAATGTTATGGCACGCACACACACTGTTAGGCTAGGTTCACACTGCTGTGTTCCAATTTTGATATGATTTTCAATGGGATCATGTAGTGCAAATTGGATGCTCCTTGCTATGTTCTGTACAATATGTGAGGTTAGATCCCTGCACTCAGCCTGCCAGAGTTCAGAGGTGCTGTGTAAAATGTGTGCTTTAAGAGGCTGTAGCAGAGAGAGGTGACAGATAAACAGGTACAACTTATTTAGGAGGATTTGGGACAGGATAGACAATGTATTATTTAAGTACAACTGGCCAGCATCTGCACTAATTTTGATTCAAAGAAGAAATCTCATGATAGTGCAAATAATAAGTATAGGTTAGGGCATTCATGTGTAACAAGCTTCTCCTATGATCTACCAACGGGTTATACTGTATATAAAATCCCTTCTTTACTTACTTTCCTTCTCCTTCTACAGTATGCTCCTCCCTTTATCTAAGCCCGAATTGTAGGCATGTATATTGTTGAGAGGTGGCAGTAGTCTGCTGCTACAACCCTCTGTGTAGTGATCATGCCTGTAGTATAGTGTGTCTGAGTGCAGTCTGCGTTTTTCAGTCCTCTTCCAACTGCACACAGTTGCAGCTCTACTGCCAGTACGTTTCACTGCTGTCACTTTCTACCTAGTTCCCCGTGAGAGCTGTAGGGGTGGTACTCAGCCGGTCCAGGCTGTGAAAAGATCCCGACCATATGGTCAGGATCCACCCAAAAGCCTGGACTGGCACCTGGCTCAGCCTTGCAGCGATCCACTAAGAGCCTGAGCCAGCCCCTCCCGCCCCCTCTACAGCCCAGCACTCAAGAGGGTGCTGGAGGGGCAGAACAGAGAGCTGGAGACTGACAGTCACTACTCTCTGCAAACTGAAGGCTGATAACTGAGCGACCAGCGGTGTTTAATCACTCTGTTCTCAGTCTTGGAGCCATATCAATGCTGCATTCACCAAAGAGGGGATATATATATATATATATACTGTATATATATATTCTTTTTAACCGGTTCCCAAATGCACTATAGCCGAAGGAAGGCTACAGCGTGGTTGTGTAATCCTGGGACAACGTCCATGGATGTCATTCCAGAACACGCCCCCCTGCGCACCCCCAGCGGCGGACACAGCTGATCATGGGGTACAGTAAACGGCCAATCACGGCGGCCTTTTACCACTTGATCAGCTGTGTCCAATGACACAGGGATCACCGGGTAAAATACAGTTGCCGGTTGTCGGCTGCACTTTCCTCACGCTATCACAGCGTGAGGAAAGTAGTGCCGAGAACCGGCAATTGTCAGCAAAGGCATCGGCACTGATCATCAGTACCCTGATGATCAGGGCCCAGCAGTGCCACCCACCTGTGTCCAGCAGTGCCACCCATCTGTGCCCATCAGTGCCACCCACCTGTGCCCTGCAGTGCCACCCACCTGTGCCATTGAGCAGTGCAACACACTTGTGCCCATCAATGCCACCCCCCTGTGCCACTCAGCAGTGGCACCGATCTGTGCCCTGCAGTGCCACTAATCTGTGCCCAGCAGTGCCACCTATCAGTGCTGCCCATCAGTGCCGCCTATCAGTGCCAGTTCCTTAGTGCAGCCTATCAGTGCCCATCAGTGCTGCCTATCTGTGCCACCTCATCAGTGCCCTTCAGTGCTGCCTATCTGTGCCCATCAGTTCTGCCTATCAGTGCCCAACAGTGCTGACTATCAGTGCAGCCTCATCAACGCACATCAGTGAAGGAGAAAAATTACCTGTTTGCTAAATTTTATAATAGATACAAAGAATTTTTCAAATTTGTTGCTCTTTTTTTTGTTTATCTCACAAAAAATTAAACCCCAATACCCAATACCACCAAAAGAAAGCTTTGTGTAAAAAAATGATACAAATTTAATATGGGTACAGTGTTGCATGACCGCGCAATTGTCATTCAAAGTGCGACAGCTCTGAAAGCTGAAAATTGGCGTGGGCAGGAAGGGGGTATAAGTGCCCAGTAGGCAAGTGGTTAAGTCCATACTTCTTTTTTAATAAAAAAAACATCTAACTGTATAGTCACTTTAAATGAACAAGCTGAAGTTAGAAGCTGATTGGCTACTATGCATATCTGCTTCAGTATATTCCCCCCATAGTATATTCAGTACTAGACTCTCTGTTGGGTTACTACTGTACACAAATGGCCAGGATAAAAAACATGCCCACAATAAAAGGTCAATTTTGCAAGACACTCAAATGTAATTATCAGGTATATTATCCAGTTTGCGACCGGTCTATTGTAGCTTTACATCTACAGGGCGGCCGCTCTGCTCAGAACCAAGTATATATACGTTATTGTGCATTTACGGGTAGGGGGTGCATACGTGCACCTGCCTGCCCGGCTGTACTGTGATTTGTCACAGCACATACACCGGGTGCTGGCTGGCAATTGTCACAGAACACAGCTCTGTCAGTGTAAACAGCACAGAGCTCTATTCAGTGACTGGCAATCTTGTTGATTTTGCATTCTAAAAGCACACAGTACACACACAAGCACATGTTAGGCACATATTTAACCCCTTGATAGCCCTAGATGTCAACCCCTTCCTGCCCAGTGTCATTAGTACAGTGACAGTGCATATCATTAGCATTGATCACTGTAATATTGGCGCTGGTGATGTCTTTGGCAGTTATTTAGTTCCCCCCAGCATCAGTTAGCGTCAGATTGACCACCGCAGTGTCGCAGTCCTGTTTTAAGTTGCTGATTGCCGCCTTTACTAGTATAAAAATAAATAAAAATTCCAGGATATACAGTATCTCATAGTTTGTAGACGCTGACACTTTCACACAAACCTATCAATCTACACTTTTTGGGATTTTTTTTTTTACCAAAGACACATAGCAGAATACATTTTGGCCAAAATGTATTAAGAGATTTGATTTTTTTAAAATGTTTTATGGGATGTTTTATAGCAGAAAATCAAAAATATTGTTTTTTTTTCCAAAATTGTAGTTTTGTTTTTGTTTATATAATAAAACAAATATAAAAATTTAGAGGTGATCAAATACCACCTAAAGAAAGCTCTATTTGTGTGAAAAAAGGTATACTTTTTTGAGAGTAAGGTGTTGCATGACCGCGCAATTGTTAGTTAAAGTAGCACAGCGCCTCCCCAGTGGTCATACGCCCTCCCCACCCTGCATCTGACAAGCCTGGGCAACCTCTAGCCACTGATGCCACCACCCAAGCCTATAGGAACCATCCTCCTCTTCCCAGAACCGTTCCTCCTCCCCCTATTTTTTGTTCTTCTCTTTTTCTTTCTCCCTCCCTAGGATCCACCAGTCAGTTCACCTCCCTCCTTTGTTTTTTACTCTAATTTCTCTTCTTGCTGAGTATATCCCTGGGCCTTCAGACCCAGGTAACACAGTAACACATGTAGACCGACGGCTCCCTCCTCACCCATTATCAATTTCCACTGTTAAAATATTTGCTGCGCATTATTCCACCCTGTAGGATATTCTTTATTGTGCTTCTCCTGCATGGTTGATCTGCTGTATATTTTCTTGCTGCAACAATGAAAAGTATTGTACCAAAAGGTAGCACAGTGTCACGTAGCAAAAATTGCCTTGTCATGAAGGGGGGTAAATCTTCTGAAGGGCAAGTGGTTATACAGACAGATATTTTTAGACCATCCTATTATTTAGTAACAGTCCTTTTGCAATAGTGAAATAAGAAGGCCACATATCTAAGACATTCGGACTGATGAGTTTATCTGAAGACAGTGAAAGAATGGAGCACTGCAATTATAGAGGGCAGTGCTGCAATGCATCCAGGGGGGCACAGGCTGAGAACTGAAAGGCTGCATCTATAAAATGTAGAAATCATACACAGATCCCCGTCTCCTGTAAGAGCCCCTCACACTGTTGCATGCAGAAAAGGAGGAGCCTGCTATAAACACTAGTTTCCAAGCACACAAGAATTCATATGCACACACTGCTGCCATCTCTCCCTGTTGTTGCTGCTGCTGTCACCCTGCAAGGCTTGCTATGCAGTACAAGGACTCGGATCTAGACGTTGGCACTTTAGTTGACATCTCTCACTGTTTCTGCAGCAGCTACACATATAGGCACACAAGCAGCTAATTTCAATCCCAAAAGATCATTAATACAATTCACCTTAAAAAAAAGAAACCAACAAAAAAACAAGTGACCACCATCCAGGCAACATGTCCGGAAGCAAATCTCCTTTCAAAAAGAGAGCCAGTCTGCAGGCACCAAGCCCAGCAGGTGAGTGACAGAGGCTGGGTATTAGTACTGGAGTGCAGGTGGCAAAAGAGGACAGCTTTGATGGGCAGATGGTAAAAGAAGGATAAGAAGGGGGAGGAGGGACAAGGAGAGAATTTACAGAGAAGCTTTAAATGGAAGACTGCTGAAACACTGTTGTATTTGGAAACTGTGTACAGTAAAACATTTTGGGAAAATAGCTAAATATCAACAATTGTCTGTTTATAGTCACTATGACATGACAATATTGCTGAATAGATCAAAAGTAGATCTTGCTAATTCTTTCATAGGAAACAACATCTAGAATTTATAGAGAAGCAAGGAATAGAATGTCAAATGTGCTGTCATTAAAAGGGATGGCTGCTACTAGCTTGTGTATGACCAGATGATTGGATGTGGTCTGGAATGTCCTTACTCATTGGCACATATGGGTAGAGTGTCGATGGTGGAGGTGTAATCACAGGTTATGTAGGCATAAGAGAAGAGAAAAAGAAAACGCCAGATCGAGGTATCAAAGGAGGGAGATGAAAAAATCCATTAGACATTTTAAACAGGTTTAAGCAAGAAGGAAGAGATTGCAATTATTTGTAACAAAGACCAAGACTAAGTCAACCGTTTTTATAATATCATTTATTTTTTTACATTAAGTACAGTAAAAATAATATGGTTACACTAGCGCCATCTTAACAGAGCCAGGGCTGTAACATCAAAGCAAAGCCATAATGCTGGAATCCTAAAAAACACGGGATTATAGCTAAATAGAGATGTCTTAAAGAAGAATGTCACTTATTTTTACAACTATTTTTGTTTTTATAAAAATAAAAGTCATCAGGTGCAAGTATTAGTATTAGTAGCTGCAGACTTTTAAGAAAGACATACTTATTAGTCCATGACGTCCGGTACTGTCTTTCTAGAAGCCAAAGCCTTCACAGCTCTTTAGGATCCAATGGCACTATCCTGGATTCGGGAGTTGGCTGTCACTTCCTGATTACATACACAGGATTAGCCGGCTGGGGTAGATTGGTCCTGTAGCCAACTTGGATGTGTGATGGGATCCTAGAAGGGAAGAGAGCAGAGGACGAACCTAGCACAACATCATCCTCACCTAGGGAAAGAATGAAGTGGGTGAAAGTACCTGCTGAAAAGATACTTGCTACCCCCAAAAAAAAATTCCAAATGTGTAACAGGGAAGGGTAGGGGAGGCTATATGTAAACTTTGAAGGTCTGCTTTAAAGTGGTTGTAAGTCCTTACACATACCCAGTGAGGTAACTGGCCTCAGATGAAACGTAAAGATGAAACAAATCCTTCTACCACTTTATCTACAACTATCTGTTTCCTACATCCCTTCAAAGTCCAGAATTTACACAGGATCTCTCAGCTGTGAAAATCAGGAGCCGGAGAGCTGACCTAACATAGGTGAGGAGAGCTATGAGAGCTGATTGGAGGGAAGGGACCCCCCCTTTACACAGCACATAGGAACCGAACTGAGGCTGTCAATCTGCTGGAGCCTGAAGGTCCCTCCCTTGACACCCTTTTTCTTTTGGTGTCAGGAAAACTAATCAGATGTAACTCATGCTTAAAAGCAGAGGATTGAGACAGCAGACAGAAATGACACTTAGTGCTCTCGATTGAGACACACTATAGAGCAGGGGTCTCCAAACCTTTCAAACAAAGGGCCAGTTTACTGTTCTTCAGACTTTAGGGGGGGGCAGATTGTGGCCAATGGGTGTAGAAAATGTCCGAGGTTCAGCATCAATGAAAATAAACTTGGCCTCGGGGTTGGTGGTCAGTAGCAGGAGGAGGAGTAGTGCCCTATCATTGGTATTAGTAGGAGGAATAGTACCCCATCATTGGTATCAAGGAAAGAAATAGTGCTCTGTTGTTGGTGTCAGTGGGAGGAATAGTGCCCCATTGTTGGTGTCAGTGGATGGAATAGTGTCCCATCATTGATATTAGTGGGAGGAATAGTGCCCCATCATTAGTGTCAGTGGCCCATCAATAATGTCATTGTCAGTGCCCCACTGTTGGTGTCAGTGGAATGGATAGTGTCCCATTATTGATATTAGTGGGAAGAATAGTGCCCCATCATTAATGTCAGTGGCCCATCATTAGTGTTATTGTCAGTGCCCCTCTGTTGGTGTCAGTGGGAGGAATAGTGCCTCATATCATTGGGAGGAATAGTGCCCCAAGGGCCAGATAAAGGCTAACAAAGGGCTGCATCTGGCCCTTGGGCCGTAGTTTGGAGACCACTGCTATAGAGGAATATGCTTTGTTCATATTTCATGTCTGAGGTTTACAGCCACTTTGCGTTATATAGCTATATATTGATATGAAATATCAACCAAAGTTACTGTGTACAATAAATCTGTTCATAAACATCCTGATCCTGCTATAATTGGCTAGATGCAAGCTTTAAACAAGGGTTGGGTCATATAGGAGTAACCCTCAGAGGAGATGCAAATTCTTCTGAAGTTGGAAGTATTCAATATAGATGTCTTCTTGTATGTCATTCTTGAGAAGATGTGCCTGTGTTGGACGCGGTTTCGGACCCCAGCAACCTTAACCAACTTGTAACAAATCAGACCAGACTAACACCACGCTAGTACTGATATACGACAATTACCCTGTCAGCCTCACCCTGCACAAAGATGTTCCAGGATACGGGACCACAATCTTCAGTGATGCCACCACAGAGCAACATGGTGCACCACGTTTGCTCTGTGGTGACATGCAGGGCCTTCCAGAGAGGTGCAATATTATGCAAACATGTTGTGTTATATTGTACAGCTCTGGAACGCAGAGAAACACCATGTTCTAGAATGAATATGACACACAGAAAAGAAATGGTTTCTGTGTGTTATTGCAGTTACCTGCATTTTTCCATGAGCCTTTAGACTTGTGTGGATGGAAAAATTCAGATTGCATTTAAGACCAGTTTCCGAGATAATTCAGAGTTCATTGACAGGTGCATCTGACCTGCAGTTTACCTCTCTCTAAGCGGCATTATCATCCCTTCATCTAAATACCCTGGTCACACCTCCTATACGTAGGGCTTCCCCCCTTTCTCTTATACTCAGGGCTTCCCACCCACCACAGCTGCTTTATTTGATAAAATCCCAGGGACTAAATTCCAGGACCCACCCTATGGCCCCTTTCACACGGGCATTCCATTTTATTCATCAGTTCAGTCAAGTTTTTTTCCAAGAAAAAACAGATCAGTTCACATCAGTTTTTCATCAGTTTACCTCAGTTTTTCATCAGTTTACATCCGGTATTCATCAGTTTACATCCGGTATTCATCAGTTTACATCCGTTTTTCGTTAGTTTTCCATCTGTTTACATCCATTTTTCATCCATTTACATCCATTTACATCCCTTTACATCAGTTTGTTGCGCATTTATATCAGTTTTTCATACATTTACATACATGTTTTGTTCATTCCGTTTTTTTTAAGGGAAGAAAAATAGGGGTTTTCTTCTGTTCAAAAAAACAGATGTTAACGGATGCGGACATTAACGGATGTAAACAGAGGATCATCCATTTACATCCGCTAGTCCATAGAAATACATGTGTGTCCGTTTTTCATCCGTAAACGGACAGATGAAAAACGGTCATACAGAAAGCCCATGTGAAAGGGGCCTAACTCTCGGGAACACAGAGAGAGGCTCCTCTGTAAATAAAGCTTGAAAACATTATTTGCAGAAATAAGTATGTTACAGCAGTAGTATTGTCATAATGTACTTTTACTATTTATATATATATATATATATATATATATAATTTTATTTTTTAATGGTTGAACTGGATGGACTTTTGTCTTTTTTCAGGCAGAATAACTATGTAACTATATATTGTACATTCACATTAGTTGATATTATGTAACTATTTCTTTTACATGAAAACGGGTGCTTTTAGACTTGGGAAAGACATGGGAAACCCTGAAAGGTGTATTGTGGTGCCCATGCCCCTTCATAGGGGCAAAACCACACTTTCTTATAGGCAGAAGGGAGCCAAAATAATGTCACAATGTCTCCTGCTGAATTTTCTTACAGTACTATACTTTTTAAGGCCTAAACAATGTCCTTGTACAGCCAGGATAGTAGGATCATTCATCTAGGACAGTGGCAAAAGAATATAAACAGAAAAGTAACCTTTTTTGTCTTTCAAAAATTTGCAATTAAGACAATGCTTTCAGGATACACCATCTATTTGGTAGTCTTTGGCAACATCTTACCCAGGGCCAAATTTTGATGTATGCAAGGCAGGCTTCAGCCTACAGGCATTGTGTGCTTTGGCTAGCATTGTCTGTCAGTGGCCAGTGTTCCTGCAGCACAGACCTAGACCTGGCTCTCATTTTGATGGGGGTACTGACAGCACATGCTGTGGCTCCTGTTTAGATGTAATAATAAAGCAGTGACTTTGTATTTGTGTATGTGAGGCAATGAAATATGGAAAAGGGCTGATGGCTTCTAAGATAGGATATGGTAGCCACTGCTGAAAATGCTGATGTAAACTAGTGATTTTTGAATTTTGATTCTACAGGAAACCTCTAAGCCAGATGTTCAATACCCATCTGAATTTCCTACTGCATTGTACAGTAGTCAACAGCATGAGGCTAAGCATAAGTAGTTTGGTTTCCATTATTTAATAGTTATCATTTTTATTGACACAGACCTTTTGAATACCTGTTTTTCAGCATCACTTGTTATATTTCATTACAGCTCATGAGTTGACTAAAGTTTGATCTCAGTGACCTAGATTGACTCTCTCCCAAACTGTCATTTATAACATTTAATAAAATATAACCACACATTTTATGTGGTGCACATGGTGAATGCCTACAGGTTCTTGATACTCATAGCATCCAACTGTTTTTTATATTTATATCTCTAGTGCAATATGAGCGCACAAATAAATGAAATCTGGGGCATGTAGCTTCTGAAATTGGAGTGTTGTTTGTTCAAAGTTTGTCTTTTTTTATTATTATTATTATTATTATTTACATAAATATTAACTGCATTCTGGCAGCATCCATGCAGAAATCCTGAAAATCCCTAATGGTTCTCAAATGTTTCTCACTGCCATATGTTCATGCTGCCTTGCTCATAAGGATATTACGTGAGCTGAGTTATGTAAGAAATCCATTTGAAATGTATTTGCCTCTATACTAGTGATTAATATTGTTTACATTTTACAATAGTAAAAAAGGTGAGCTCTAACCTTTTAGTCACCTTTAGTCACCTAAAGGGTTAGCTCACCTTAAAAAAAAAAAAACTGTTTCTCTTCTGATAGCATATGTCTGTTCTGTCTTCATAGTAGGGTGAAGCAGCCAGTGGACGAGCACCCCCATATGTTTCAGGAGGGAGCACTGTTCTTTTCCTAAGGGCTGCATATGAGCAGTGTGTTCTTTCTGTCCTGTCAGCAAGTTGAAAAGGGAGAAACACAGCGAGTATACTACGCATGCGCGGCCTATGGGAAAAGGATGGTTGCTCCACCCTAATGAGAAGATAGGAAAACATGATGAAAAGCATTTGCTGTTTTTCTGGCAGACATCTGCTATTGCTAAAATGGCCTACAGGTGTGTTGGCAGAAGAGGGGTGTAGTTTTAAAATCTGATTGGCTTAAGGTGATGCTATTGTGTATACAGTAGTGATTGCATACATTTTTTTTTTTTTCATGTTTAACCACTTGCCCTCCTGAGGATTTCCCCCCCTTCCTGACCAGGCCGTTTTTTGCATTACCACGCTGCGTTACTTTAACTGACAATTGCGCAGTCATGCATTGCTGCACCCAAATTTTAATTTACATCCTTTTTTTCCCCACAAATGGAGATATTTTTGGTGGTATTTGATCACCTGTGCGTTTTTCTATTTTTGCGCTATACAAAAAAAGACCAATAATTTTGAGAAAAAAAACAATATTTTTGACTTTTTGCTATTAAACATGTCCAGTATAAAAATTTCAAAAATCTAATTTCGTCATAAATTTAGGCCAAAATGTATTCTGCTACATGTCTTTGCTAAAAAAAAAATCCCAATAAGTGTAAATGAATTGGTTTACGTGAAAGCTAAAGCATTTACAAATGGCAGTATAGATACTGGAATTTTTATTTATACTAGCAATGGTGGCGATCAGTGACTTATAGCGGGACTGCGGCGAGCATTTTGATACTGGGGGGAACTGACTTGGTGTTACTGACATTCCCAGTGACACCAATACAGTGATCAGTGCTAAAAAAAAAGCACTGACACTGTACTAATGGCACTGGGCAGGAAGGGGTTAACATGAGGGCCGATCAAAGGCTTAACTGTGTGCTGGGTGTGCTTTACTATGGGGTCATGTGTTTGTATTTCACTGTAATCACACTGCTTTGCATGGCTGTGCTGTGCACAGCTATCCAAAGCAGTGTGCACGAACTGACAGGGAGGAGAACTGTTTTGTTTACAAACAGTTCTCCTCTCCATCGGAGATGCTTGGCAATCACCGGGTGCTGGCGAGTAACCACCGTCCGGGACCCGATGATTTACAGCCGCAGCCGCGAATGGCGGCTGCCTACCCGGAAATGCAAAATCACGTATATATACGTGATTTTGCGCACCCATGCTGCCCTGTATAGGGTGGTTAAATAGTAAATGTCTGGCAACTAACCTACCCACTCTATAGATATCATATTTGATATCCAGCCCATCCAAAACACTAGGATAATTAGCAGATCTTCTGGCGAACGCTGTTGAAGGACCTCACTGTCTGATATTTAAAAAGAACCTATCACAATTTCTCACTTTTCAGTTTGAAGCTTTCTCTCAATTCAGCAAAAATGTCATGAACAGTACTAGTTCCCCCACTTGTTCTCCAGTTACTGTCATTATCATCTTAGAACAGCCTCCAGCAGCCGTTATGGTTAGCTGTCTGCAAGCAGGCTCCCTCTGTCAGCGGCAGCCCTGTCATTCAGAGAACGCAGATTCAAAGGAGCTGTCAGAGACTTTCAGCAAAATCCTTCAGATGAGCTTTTTACAGTAGCTATAGCTCCCGACACTTAAATTTTTTACAGGTTCTCTTTAAAAGCAAAGCTCACCTTTTACATAAGCTGGCCCATGCAATACCTGCATGCCCATGCCCATACACGGTGCCATTTATAAAAATATTGTTTAATCCAAATGCCATTATAGGCCTTTTCTGTCTCTCATGAAACCTGACTGAAATGCTCCCAATGTTTACATTCCTATGTCCTGGCTTATTTCCAGGACATGGGCTACAATAAAATGGCTTCTGAGCTACCTTCTTTGAGGTCAGCTAAAGTGAAAATCTCTTTACCGAGATAATTTCTTTAATATAACAATCAAGCAATGTTAGTGATTTTGTTTTATTTCCATTCCATCCCCATTTCCACAATTGATTTATACTAAATGTTTTCTCCACCTTGCATTCATATCCTTCTTAAAAAACAATGCCAACATTATTGCATAACACCCACATTCCATCTGCTGAAATTATATGCTCGGCAAGTACTGCCAAAGCTAGCCCTTTATGCAGTGATGCGGCATTCTCTTTCCATGTCACAAGCCAAATTGTACACTCAGTCTTTGAATGATAGCTTATGCATTTGATCAGCAGCATTATCATTAAAGTAAAAGGTGAATGATCATCCTGCACAATGCTAATAATTAACCACTTGAGCACCTCAGGATTTACCCCCCTTAATGACAAGGCCTCTTTTTGCTACTCGGCGCTGCACTAATTCAACTGGTAATTGCGCGGTCATGCAATGCTGCACCTAAACAAAATTTACGTCCTTTTTTTCACACAAATAGAGCTTTCTTTCGGTGTAATTTGATCACCTGTGCGCTTTTTATTTTTCACGCTATAAACAAAAAAATGCCAAAAATGTTGAAGAAAAACAATATTTTTTACATTCAGCTTCAAAAAATATATAGTAAACTCAAAGTTAGTTATAAATTTAGGCCAAAATGTATTCTGCTACATGTTTTTGGTAAAGAAAAATTCCAATAAGTGTATATTGATTGCTTTGTGTGGAAGTTATAGCGTCTACAAACTATGGTATAAATACTGCAATTTACGCCATTTTTCTGCTATACAGCGCTGCGCTAGTTTAACGGACAATTGCGCGGTCATGCAATATGGTACATAAATGAAATTTACATCCTTTTTTTCCCCGCAAATTGAGTTTTCTTTCGGTGGTATTTGATCGCCTGTGCGGTTTTTATTTTTTGTGCTATAAAAAAAAAGGCTGACAATTTTGAGGGAAAAAAATATATATTTTGGACTTTTTGCTATAAAACATGTCCAGTAAAAAAAAAATGCAAAAATCAAATTTAGTCATAAATTTCTGCCAAAATGCATTCTGCGACATGTCTTTGCTAAAAAAAATCCCAATACGTGTAAATTAATTGGTTTACGTGAAAGTTATAGCGTTTACAAATGGCAGGAAAGATACTGGAATTTTTAATTTTTATTTATACTAATAATGGCGCCGATCAGCGACTTTTGGCGGCAATCAGCGACATATGTCGGCGACCAGCGACTTATGGCAGGACTGCGGGACAGCGGCGGACATTTTGACACTGGGGGGGGAACTGACTTGGGGTCACTGACATCCCCAGTGACACCAATACAGTGATCAGTGAAAAAAACCCACTGAAACTGTACTAATGTCACTGGGGAGGAAGGGGTTAACATTTTTAGAATTTGCAGTGTAAGGGGAGTGTTTTACTAGGGGGCGGGGGTGTGTACTGGACGGGGGAGGGAGGGGGGAGCTGATCGAGGGAGAGAAACTCTGCAGCTTCTCACAAGCTGTCAGAGAACTGACACAGAACAGGGCTGTGTGTAAACAATGCAGCCCTGCTCTGTGTTAGCGATCACCGGCAATCGCGGGAAAACGGCTGGTAAAAACCGGCCGTGACCCGTTGGCTGACACCCGCTGCTGACACCCGCGGGACAGGTAGGGCGGGCGCGTGCCTCGCGCGCACCCCCTACCTGTTTTGAAGGCAGCCGTTTTAAAACGTGCTTTTGCCTACGAGCGCCGCCCTGCCACCGTTTATATGCGGTGGCTGGGCGGCAAGTGGTTAAAGAGCATCTGCTGAAGAAATTACAACAAAAAGAGATGTGCCAATAATGATAGCCAATACTCGGAAATCTATTGGTTTATATAGTAGACTGATCTTATCTATTATTTCATTCTATTTTTAAATATATAATAGCTGTCTCCTGCATAGTTTTCCCTAAACCCTCATTACTGTTAACATATTTTTTTGTAAGAAATATCCAGTCTGGTGCATGTTACATAAAGTTGGTAACATCAGTTTAGGACAATGACTGATTTTGGGTTTTGCATCACTAAGCACCATATTGAAGCACACCAGAATTACTGTAACACCTCCATCTCTCTGCAGAAGAAGGTTTTCCGTTTCTTTTAAGCAGAGGGAGTTTTGATTACTTTTGATTTTTCTCATCGTAACATTACTGCCCTATTATTGGTCCTAACCAATACTCCATAGAAGCCAGTGGTTTCATGCACTTCAGTTTTGATGGCCCATAAGACTGGAATGTGTATGCAGATTGAGATTGGCTCTATAAAGCTGTATTTGTGCTGTAAACCAGAGATTCTGAATGTACCGTTGACCAAAAGGGGCATAAAGGAATGATTTGCATGGATCCACCCCCTCTCCTAAAACAAGGATTTCTCTTATTTGGGATTTGTGTCTGTTCAAAAAGAGTTTGCTTTGCTTTGCAAATGACTAATTGGAGGGCTTTTTAGCTCACCTTACCATAATCCCTCCCTATTTAGAAGCCAATGCACTGATAATAACCAACACGCCTGAAACAGCTGTATGCAGTTTGGAATAAATGGCAATAAAACACAAAACCAGTTGGTTAAACACAAGGCCACACACTGATGATGTATGTCACTCTACAAAAAAAATTGTAATTTGGTTAGAAGAAACACATGTAGAGTTCCAACATAGAGACAACCCTCTACTGACACGTTTCATTTTCTCAACTATGATCAAGCCTGTGAGGGTGAAAAACATCAGAAGGCATGGTCCTGTAGGCAGCCACTCTATACTGTATGTGTTTGTCCTGGCTGAATTTTTTTTTCTATGAAGAGGGATGTCATCAGTGTGCGAACCTGTATTTGATAAAGCGACAATAAACAGAGCAGAGATGAGCTCCCTGTGGCCAGCACCTGGCAGACCTGAGATGGAGGAGGACAGGTGAAGTTTGGAGCAGTGCCTACTTTGGACTTGTTCTGGGTGTGCACTTGGCCACGGGGCATACAAAGAATAATTAAAATAAAAACATATTTCAAACTATAAATTAATGTTTCTGTTTTAATTCCACGTTGCTTTGAAGGCCACATCAGAAGATGTTTCAGCCTTTTAGCTAAGACTGAGTATAGTATCAGTTCTTATCCATGTTCAGGAGGAGAAACCTGATATATCTATGCCTTGTGATGGGGGTTACTGCCTGGGCAGAATTCCGCCTGGTATGATAGGGGTTCCAAAAGATTCCCCTCCAGGTAGGTGGGAACACCTAGTGTCAACCACGAAAGGTACAGGTGGTTATTACCCCTCAAATAAGGTAGAATTCTGAGGGATTTGGTAAGAACAGACCTGCCGTGTCCACTAGAAGCAGTGTACCAGAGACAATCCTGATCATCATACCCTGTTTATGGTGCTCATCATAATACCTTCTACGTTCCACTTGAGCACTAACACTACACACCCTTCTTCTGTACATACCGCCTGCGGTCATACTCTCCAAACTTCTGCCTGCTGTAATAACCAGTCATGCAATATATGAGTACACCCGTGGAAATTGTTAACTTTTTCAACATATTTGAACAGGAAATATTAGAACCGTTTTTAACAGTGCCTACAGATAAAGGTGATTTGAATCAGAGCACAAGATGTAATGGTGTATTGTGTAAAAAGAAAAGTATACCCTTGGCATCAAAAGCTGGTAATGGCCTTTTTAAAGCGGAGCTCCACCCAAAAGGGGAAATTCCACTTTAAGTCTTTGTCCCCCGCTCTCCATTAAGGATTGGCACCTTTGGGGAGCAGGGGGAGGGGTATTTGATAGGTACCTCTCCCACTTCCGCTGCGATCACCTAAGGCAGGGGTGTCCAAACTTTTTTCAAAGAGGGCCAGATTGGATGAAGTGAACATGGTGGAGGGCCGAACATTTTTCCGAACATTCTTTGAACCATTACAATTAAATGCAAATAAATTATTTTATGCCAAGTTAATTGCAATCGACATACTTTTCATTTCATAACATTAAGATCAACTGACAGCTGAGTTTTCACAATGTATTGAAAATAAATTTTAAAAAAACTTACCTGCACTAATGTGAAGGGTGAAAAAGGTAGCTGGAGCTGAAGTCTCTGCTCGGCAGCCGGGAGGGGAAGAGAAACACACTTCACGCTGGAAGCCCGGCCCTGACGTCACCACCCTCTGTCACTCCCAGCACGGCGCAGTCACGCATGCGCACTGCTCTCAAGCAGAAGACTGTCTGCCACAGAAGGGAGGGCCGTGCGACAGCCGCATTTACACATACCAGGGAGAACGCGCTGCAGTCAGGCATGTGCACTGCTCTCAAGCAGAAGACTGTCTGCCATAGAAGGTAGGGCCGTGGGAGGGCCACATTACACAGAGCAGGGAGGGCTGTTGGAGGGCCGTATTAAACCGACCCCCGGGCCGTAAATGGCCCGCGGGCCGGACTTTGGACATGCCTGACCTAAGGCGATTGGAAGCAGAAGTTGTCCTCCCTCCACGTAGTCTTCTGGGACCTGTGACGTGTCCAAGAAGACTACCAGGCCATTCACAAAGTGCAGCGCTTCTCGCGCATGCGCAGTGGGCAAGCTGTCACAGCCGGGTGCCCACACTGAAGATGTCGGCGCCAGGGAGAGAAGACAGCTGGTGAAACCATCCGTGGTGAGGACACCGCTGGACCGAGGGACAGGTAAGTGACTTTGTTTTAAAAGTCAACAGCAACAGTCTTTGTAGCTGCTGACTTTTGTTTTATTCAGCTGGAACTCCGCTTTCAGTTGTTTGTAGGTTTTCTTGCACAAACTTCCGGATTAAAAATTTCTATGAGAACTAAATCAATGCTTTTACTAGATCATTCCATAATCCCCTAATTCTTTTACGGCAATTCCTTGAGGATTTCCTTGATAGCATGTTGAAAGAATAATTTCCAGTTCAACTTCAACTTTTGGACAGATGGACTCACATTCTAATCAAGCACACTGATCCGATGCAGAATGTATAGTTGACTTGATGACTATGAACTGCCCAGATTCTGAAGCAGCAATACAATCCCATACCATAACATTTCCACCACCATGCTTCACAGTTGTTATGATGTTCTCCTAAAATAATGTCTTATATTTGCAGCAACTATGTCTACTGTAAATGTGACCAACTCCATCTGTAATTGTTCAGTCTTTAGCACATTGTTTCAGAACCCTTAGTCTTTGCCTATACTGTATGTTTGTGGCACCACCCCTAAAGAAACCACTTGATAACTTTGGGTTTTCTGTTCTGTGCCTCGACTCCAAGTGTAAAATATATATATATATTTTTCCAAATACTTTTTTATTGAAGTCGTCAACAGTTTATAGTCCACAAAGCCAAACCAATTAAAACAGCCCACACACTGGCTGTACTTTCATCACATAAGACATTAATATCCTTATTTACATATAGATATTGTAAGGTCAAAGCTAGAAATGTTATCAAAACAGTACTCTATTGCATCCTTGATTTCATGTAACAATAAAACATGTTACAATCACAGTACCTTTCTAACCTAATTTGCCTATTCCTATAGTGAGGCAAAATGTACAACAAATAATTGTGACATAGCTCAATAAAATACAGTTTGGTAACCCACATCATGTCTTGTCCAGGGGTAAGGTACCTAGATTATGTCCGCAAAATTCCGGGTCCCTCTACCATTAGTGGTGTCGTATAAGTCTGGTATTGTGATACCCATATATCTCCCAGCAGGGATCAAGACCAGAAAACAACTAACATTGTAATATACTCAGGGATACAAAAGCTAAAGGGGGCAAATCTGGAGTCTGAAGCATTGGTATCATTGTGAGGTATTATGGACAGCTCCAAAACTCTCCTGCTTTCAATTGAGCAATCAAATGATATTGGTTCGATTTAGACAACAATATATTTTGAACGGAATCCTTTAGAGTATGAATGACCAACCCAGAGAGGTGATGCGATTGTGCTGCTAAAAATATGTTTTGGCAGATGGAACCGCCAATCCTCCACCATCCTTAGGTAGCTGTAATATGGGTAAACAGATTCGAGGTTGATTCCCCTGCCATATAAAATTATGATAAAGAGCATCAATTTGTTTAAACCATTTCTGTGTTACCCACAATTGTGCAAAATGTACAGCAGGTGAGGAGCCCAAATCATTTTAATGAGGTTCGTGCGACCCACAACAGATAGAGATAGTTTACACCATGCTCTGTCCTTAGATTTGAATTTCTCTAGTTGCAAGTTGTAGTGTAGATAATCTTGTACCCTATGATGGTCCCAGACTCCTAAGTACTTGAAGGCAGGTACACCTGTTGGCCATCTAAGGGGTGAATTACAGATTTGTCCTAATCGATCACGAATCCTGAAAAGAAGCCAAAGGTGGAAATGATAGTCATAATTAGAGATGAGCGAAGAAATGAAAAATTCGATTCGGCTGATTCGGCGAATTCCAGTGTGAAATTCGATTCGATGCGAATTTCTCCGCTACGAAGATGACTTATTTAAAGGGTTTCTAGGCTTCAGAGAGCCTTTAAATTAGTGCAGAACACTGTACCTTTAATTTAAATGCCCTTGGAGATGAGGAAGGAGAAGGAGAAGGAGAAGGATGAGAAGAAGGAGAAGGAGAAGGATGAGAAGAAGGAGAAGGAGAAGGATGAGAAGAAGGAGAAGGATGAGAAGAAGGAGAAGGATGAGAAGAAGGAGAAGGATGAGAAGAAGGAGAAGGAGAAGGATGAGAAGAAGGAGAAGGAGAAGGATGAGAAGAAGGAGAAGGATGAGAAGAAGGAGAAGGATGAGAAGGAGAAGGATGAGAAGGAGAAGGATGAGAAGAAGAAGGATGAGAATAAGGAGAAGGATGAGAAGAAGGAGAAGGAGAAGGATGAGAAGAAGGAGAAGGATGAGAAGAAGGAGAAGGAGAAGGATGAGAAGAAAGAGAAGGATGAGAAGGAGAAGGATGAGAAGAAGAAGGATGAGAAGAAGAAGGATGAGAAGAAGGAAAAGGATGAGAAGAAGAAGGATGAGAAGAAGGAGAAGGATGAGAAGAAGGAGAATGATGAGAAGAAGGAGAAGGATGATAAGAAGGAGAAGGAAGAGAAGAAGGAGAAGGAGAAGGATGAGAAGAAGGAGAAGGATGAGAAGAAGGAGAAGGATGAGAAGAAGGAGAAGGATGAGAAGAAGGAGAAGGATGAGAAGAAGGAGAAGGATGAGAAGAAGGAGAAGGAGAAGGATGAGAAGAAGGAGAAGGATGAGAAGAAGAAGGATGAGAAGAAGGATGAGAAGAAGGAGGAGAAGGATGAGAAGAAGAAGGATGAGAAGAAGGAGAAGGATGAGAAGAAGGAGAAGGAAGAGAAGAAGGAGAAGGAGAAGGATGAGAAGGAGAAGGATGAGAAGAAGGAGAAGGATGAGAAGAAGGAGAAGGATGAGAAGAAGGAGAAGGAGAAGGATGAGAAGAAGGAGAAGGATGAGAAGAAGAAGGATGAGAAGAAGGATGAGAAGGATGAGAAGAAGGAGAAGGATGAGAAGAAGGAGAAGGATGAGAAGAAGGAGAATGATGAGAAGAAGGAGAAGAAGGAGAAGGATGAGAAGAAGGAGAAGGATGAGAAGAAGGAGAAGGATGAGAAGAAGGAGAAGGAGAAGGATGAGAAGAAGGAGAAGGATGAGAAGAAGAAGGATGAGAAGAAGGATGAGAAGGATGAGAAGAAGGAGAAGGATGAGAAGAAGGAGAATGATGAGAAGAAGGAGAAGAAGGAGAAGGATGAGAAGAAGGAGAAGGATGAGAAGAAGGAGAAGGATGAGAAGAAGGAGAAGGATGAGAAGAAGGAGAAGGAGAAGGATGAGAAGAAAAAGGATGAGAAGAAGGAGAAGGATGAGAAGGAGAAGGAGAAGGATGAGAAGAAGGAGAAGGAGAAGGATGAGAAGAAGGAGAAGGAGAAGGATGAGAAGAAGGAGAAGGATGAGAAGAAGGAGAAGGATGAGAAGGAGAAGGAGAAGGATGAGAAGGAGAAGGATGAGAAGAAGGAGAAGGAGAAGGATGAGAAGAAGGAGAAGGAGAAGGATGAGAAGAAGGAGAAGGATGAGAAGAAGGATGAGCAGAAGGAGAAGGATGAGAAGAAGGAGAAGGATGAGAAGAAGGAGAAGGATGAGAAGAAGGATGAGAAGAAGGATGAGAAGAAGGAGAAGGATGAGAAGAAGGACAGTTCTGTGACAGTTTCTGTCTATTTCTGACAGTTCTGGGACATTCACTCCATACAGCGGTTTCAACCGCTGTATGGAGGGAATGTCATAGAACTGTCAGAAATAGACTATTAATGACAGTTCTGGGACTGTCCTTCCATGCAGCGGTTGAAACATTGTATGTATTTGTTTCCATAAATGGATCCATTTATGGAAACAAATACATACAATGTTTCAACCGCTGCATGGAAGGACAGTCCCACAACTGTCATTAATAGTCTATTTCTGACAGTTCCATGACATTCCCTCCATACAGCGGTTAAAACAGCTGTATGCAGTGAATGTCCCAGAACTGTCATAAATAGTCTATTTCTGATAGATCTGGGACATTCACTCCATACAGCTGTTTTAACCGCTGTATGGAGGGAATGTCATGGAACTGTCAGAAATAGACTATTAATGACAGTTCTGGGACTGTCCTTCCATGCAGCGGTTGAAACATTGTATGTATTTGTTTCCATAAATGGATCCATTTATGGAAACAAATACATACAATGTTTCAACCGCTGTATGGAAGGACAGTCCCACAACTGTCATTAATAGTCTATTTCTGACAGTTCCATGACATTCCCTCCATACAACGGTTAAAACAGCTGTATGGAGTGAATGTCCCAGAACTGTCATAAATAGTCTATTTCTGATAGATCTGGGACATTCACTTCATACAGCTGTTTTAACCGCTGTATGGAGGGAATGTCATGGAACTGTCAGAAATAGACTATTAATGACAGTTCTGGGACTGTCCTTCCATGCAGCGGTTGAAACATTGTATGTATTTGTTTCCATAAATGGATCCATTTATGGAAACAAATACATACAATGTTTCAACCGCTGCATTGAAGGACAGTCCCACAACTGTCATTAATAGTCTATTTCTGACAGTTCCATGACATTCCCTCCATACAGCGGTTAAAACAGCTGTATGCAGTGAATGTCCCAGAACTGTCATAAATAGTCTATTTCTGATAGATCTGGGACATTCACTCCATACAGCTGTTTTAACCGCTGTATGGAGGGAATGTCATGGAACTGTCAGAAATAGACTATTAATGACAGTTGTGGGACTGTCCTTCCATACAGCGGTTGAAACATTGTATGTATTTGTTTCCATAAATGGATCCATTTATGGAAACAAATACATACAATGTTTCAACCGCTGCATTGAAGGACAGTCCCACAACTGTCATTAATAGTCTATTTCTGACAGTTCCATGACATTCCCTCCATACAGCGGTTAAAACAGCTGTATGCAGTGAATGTCCCAGAACTGTCATAAATAGTCTATTTCTGATAGATCTGGGACATTCACTCCATACAGCTGTTTTAACCGCTGTATGGAGGGAATGTCATGGAACTGTCAGAAATAGACTATTAATGACAGTTGTGGGACTGTCCTTCCATACAGCGGTTGAAACATTGTATGTATTTGTTTCCATAAATGGATCCATTTATGGAAACAAATACATACAATGTTTCAACCGCTGCATTGAAGGACAGTCCCAGAACTGTCATTAATAGTCTATTTCTGACAGTTCCATGACATTCCCTCCATACAGCGGTTAAAACAGCTGTATGCAGTGAATGTCCCAGAACTGTCATAAATAGTCTATTTCTGACAGTTCTGGGACATTCACTCCATACAGCGGTTTCCGGCAAAAAGTGTATGTGCAGAGTTCCTCTATTCTGCAGATACACTTAGAGGAGCTCTGCAGATACACTTAGAGGAGCTCTGCACATACACTTTTTTCCGGTTTGGAATTATTCTTATTTTCATCCTACTTCTTCTTCTTCTTCTTCATCCTCATCCTCATCCTCTTCTTCTTCTGAGGATGAGGATGAAGAAGAAGAAGAAGAAGAAGAAGAAGAAGAAGAAGTAGGATGAAAATAAGATTAATTCCAAGCCGGCAAAAAGTGTATGTGCAGAGCTCCTCTAAGTGTATCTGCAGAGCTCCTCTAAGTGTATCTGCAGAATAGAGGAACTCTGCACATACACTTTTTGCCGGCTTGGAATTATTCTTCTTTTCATCCTACTTCTTCTTCTTCTTCTTCTTCATCCTCATCCTCAGAAGAAGAGGATGAGGATGAGGATGAGGAAGAAGAAGAAGAATGAAAAGAAGAATAATTCCAAGCCGGCAAAAAGTGTATGTGCAGAGTTCCTCTATTTCTGACAGTTCTCTCACAGCTTCTTCACATGTACAGCGGTTGAAATATCTGTATCCTAAATGGAAACTAATAGATACAAATTGTATCTATTAGTTTCCATTTAGGATACAGATGTTTCAACCGCTGTACATGTGAAGAAGCTGTGAGAGAACTGTCAGAAATAGAGGAACTCTGCACATACACTTTTTGCCGGCTTGGAATTATTCTTCTTTTCATCCTACTTCTTCTTCTTCTTCTTCTTCTTCTTCTTCTTCTTCTTCATCCTCATCCTCATCCTCTTCTTCTGAGGATGAAGAAGAAGAAGAAGTAGGATGAAAAGAAGAATAATTCCAAGCCGGCAAAAAGTGTATGTGCAGAGTTCCTCTATTTCTGACAGTTCTCTCACAACTTCTTCACATGTACAGTGGTTGAAACATCTGTATCCTAAATGTAAACTAATAGATACAATGTTTCAACCGCTAAACATGTGTTCCTTCTGTCAGAGAACTGTCAGAAATAGCGGAGCTCACTGCAGGGACACTTTTGCCGGCTGATCGGGAAATGTTCGATTCGCGCACCCGAAGTAGGCAAAATTTCGGTTTCGACACGAATCGAATATTTCCTGAAATTCGACTCGAATTCCGGTTCGCCTAGTTCGATTCGCTCATCTCTAGTCATAATAGAAGAAAAGGACCGGTCGGTGTCTCCTAGAAAGAGCAAGGCATCATCAGCATAGAAAGCCAATTTGTCTTCCGTCGCTCCCCTTCTAAAGCTGACTATGGTGTTCGATTGCCGTATAGTAGCCGCCAGCGGTTGTATTGCCAGGGCGAATAGAAAGAGTAAAAGGGGGCAGCCCTGACAAGTCCCCCTATAAAGTGAGAAGGAATCAGAGTGAGATCTGTTAACCAGCATGGTGGCTTTCGGAGCAGAATACTATAATTGTACCCATCTAATAAAAACTATGTCCTATGGTAAAGCACCTCAATACCTCCCACAGATAGGGTCATTCAACACTATTGAATGCCTTGCCTGTTCCCATTAATAGAATGGCCCTGTTACCCATATTATTGGAGGGGAGATGCTGATTTAGGAAGAGCCTGCGGATATTAATGGCTGTGGATCTGGTGGGTTAAAAGCCCAATTGATTGGGACAAATCAAACATTGAATAACCGTACCCAGGTGATTGGCCAACACTTTTAAGGATTTTAACGTCCGAACTCAGTAAAGAAATGGGAGGGTAATATGGGAGGGTAATATCTTTAACCTAGCTGTGGGTTACTACTAATAGACACAAACCTTTTTAGTGGTAAATACTCTTAAATCTATTGATATGGGTTAGAATAAATGGCAAATTGAACATAAATGAGCACACAGCTGATAGATTATGACACAGTTTGCTAGACAGACAAATAACTATGTTAAATTGGCAAAGATGTGATTTTATACCCCTAACTAGATTCAAAAGGGTACGTTAGTAAAGCAGCATTAAACAATATTTGTAAATGTTAAATTATGGTAACACTACACTAGGTTAGAGTGCACTCCAAGGCATTGGCCGGGATGCAGCGTCTCTTAAGTGGCACCTCTTTAACCACTTGCCTACCGGGCACTTATACCCCCTTCCTTACCAGGCCAATTTTCAGCTTTCTGCGCTGTGGCACTTTGAATGACAAATAGCTCACAAATAGAGCTTTCTTTTGGTGGTATTTACTTGCTGCTGGGTGTTTTACTTTTTGCTCTATAAACAAAAAAAGAGCAAAAAAAAAGTTTCTTTGTTTCTATTATAAAATTTTGCAAACAGGTAATTTTTCTCCTTCACTGATGTGCGTTGATGAGGCTGCAGTAATAGGCAGCACTGATGGGCAATGATAGGCGGGAATGATGGGCACTGATAGGCAGCACTTATAGGCATTGATAGGCAGCACTGAAGGGCACTGATAGGCAGCACTAATGAGGTGGCACGGATAGGCGGCACTGATAGGTGGAACTGATAGGCGGCACTGATAGGTGGAACTAATAGGCGGAACTGATAGGTGGCACTGATGATGGGTACTGATAGTCAGCACTGATAGGCGGCACTGACTGGCGGCACTGCTGAGCAGTGGCTGGCGCAACTGCTGGGCACTGACTGGCACAACTGCTGGGCACTGACTGGTGGCACTGGTGGGCTGCACTGATGGGCACTGGTTGGTGGCACTGATGGGCACAGGTGGGTGGCACTGATGGGCACAGGTGGGTGACACAGGTGGGCACTGGTGGGTAGCACTGCTGGGCACTCATGGGTGGCACCGCTGGGTGGCACTGCTGGGCACAGGTGGGTGGAACTGGTGGGTGGCACTGCTGGGCACCGATCATCAGGGCACTGATCATCAGTGCCCTGATGATTGGTGCCGATCCCTGCTCTGACAACTGCCAGTTCTCTGCAGTACTTTCCCCACATTCTGACAGCGTGAGGACCCGAGTGCACCCGAGAACCGGCAATTGCATTTCCTTGTGATCAGCGTGTCATTGGACACGGCTGATCACGTGGTAAAAAGCCGCTGTGATTGGCCTTTTGCCACATCACGTGATCAGCTGTGTCCGTAGGACATAGCGACCACAGAGATCGCCGGGGGCGCGCAGGAGAGCGCGTTCTGGGAAGACGTCATATGACGCTCTCCCAGAACTGGCTGGCCGCAGTGTAGCTGTCAATTGGCAACTAGTTAGCTAGAAAAAAAAAAAGGCCTAGTACAGTCTTTATTCCTGTCTCTTTCGCCGGCTAAGCTCTGTGGCCCGTTGGCACGTGTTAAGTCCGTCAATAAAGCCTGCAGGCAGTAGTAGGGCTGTGGGGTAGCTGGTAGGTAACAAATAGTCTCCAATGGTGGTAACATGTAGCCCAGTAATAGTAGTAGTTTCTAATGCTGGTAACAAATAGCGGCTACAAGGCCCTCTCTCTAGGCCCAGTGACACAGCAGCAGTGACCTCTACAATCATGTGTCCGCTCACTCTGGGTTGCCTGTGGTGACTCTGGTAGGCAGCCCAACAGCTCCGTCCACATACGGGTCACTTTCTCTACTCCCTGGTAGTCCCAAACACAGCAGTGGGCTTTCTTTCCCTCAGATGGCGTCTCCCAGCACAGCTCTCTCACACATCCTGACTGACGGGAAAACATTTTCTGGAAAAATCTGCTTCTCTAATGCAGGCCATACATGGGTCGAATTCCGAACAAATTTTCTTTAGAAAATTGGAAATTTTGTGCGCTTTGTAATCCGATGGTGCCACTATTGGTTTTGAAATTCAACCAACCGAGTCTTCAGTTTTTCCTCATGTTGCTACAGAAAAGAATTTTCATGGCTAAGAATTTTCTTTTCTTTCCAGGTCACAGCTTTATATTTCTCACACGACTCTCCCACTATTGATTCGAAATTCGTTAATTTTTGAAAAAATTTCCAACGTGTCCGATCACTCAAATTCGATGGTCACGTGAAAATTGGCTGTTTCTGTGACGCACTAATGGTGTAAAATTCAAACGAAAATTCTTAGAAAGATTTTCGAAATAAAATTATTTCGGAATTCTACCCATATATGGCTGGCTTTACTGCTGATTGGTCCATTGCTGCTAGGAGAGAGGGGGAAGACACACATAGTCCTCTCTGTTAAATTCTGAGCTGCTGACAGGAGGAAGGTGGGGGGCAAGCGAGGAGTTACACAGACAACCTGCAGCTTACCTCTCCCCGCCACAGTGTAGCTGGATGTTTACACCTTAAAATGGCTGAGAGGCCGGACAGATGAGCCGGGGAGGAGGAAAAAGACCAGCTGCATGTTCATTGGCAAACTGTAAGCTTGCTCTAATGTTTTTGGACAGAAAAGGTTTTTTCTTATGCAGGTGGAATTAATGTAATCTCTTTCTGATTGTAAATGCATGCACTTTGACCTCAACTATTGCAAGAGTTATCTGAAAACCCTGCAATTAAATTTCAGGTTTCTTGGAGATTTTCTTAAGCATCAAAAGGTCAGCTGTTACCTGGACAAATAAACTGTTGTTTTAAAGCTACACCACTTATTTTGATTCTTTTCCTTACAGTGGAATTGATTTCAAATCATTTGGTTATCTTTTACAATCCCTTGCCAGATTCAACTTTTTTATGAGGACTTTAGATAGCTCTATTGATTTTGGCATGGTGACACTACACATTCCAGACCTATGTAGCCACTATACATTCCAGACCCTAGATGTCTGACATTTAAACTGTTACTAAACCCATAACAGTAAAATCAGTCTGTATATGCAGTATTATTATTATTATTATACAGGATTTATATAGCATCAACAGTTTGCTCAGTGCTTTACAATATAACGGGAGACAATACAGCAACAATACAGTTCAATACAAGAGGGAAAGGAGGGCCCTGCTCCTCGGAGCTTACAATCTAGGAGGGAGGGGCTAGTGGTATAAAAAGGTAGTAACTGTGGGGGATGGACTGGTAGGAAGAGTAGAAGATTCCATTGTTAGCTGACAGCAGGATAGGCTTCCCTGAAGAGATAGTGTAAAGCAGTAAAGCATGCTTGTTATACTCACTGTGGAACCTAAGGGGTTAATCCTCTACATTATGTAAAAACGCTGTTTGAACCTTTCTTTATTGTTCCTCCCCTTTTTCAAGTGACCACCTCTTATCTCCTGATAAGGCAGATTGAACTGTAGGCATTTTGCACATGCTCAGTTTGGTGTGTATTGCTAGATATATATTTTTTTTCTTGGAAGAGTGTGTGTGATCAGCACAGGGCCAATCAGCACTGGTCAGACAGAGGTCAGGGGTTTTACATCCTCCTATAGCAGAAAGAAAACTCCTTCTACAAGCTTTAGCTAGTGCATGGCTGCATACTGATAGAAACCACAAGACTGCTCTAACTTCTGATGAGAAAAGGTATTTAGCAGTTTAAATTTACTAAAATAATTGCATTTCCATTTTCTGTGTAGTGTGGAAGACCAGATATAGTTGATGCAGGGTCCTGGGTTTAGTAGCACTATAATTAAGACAGGTACCACCTGCATTCTCCCTTAGGAGGTGCTAATCCTTGGCACCTGATCTAAAATACTAAATTTGACTTAATTTTTTCATATGACAAATCTGCATTTTTATTAAAGTGATATTAAACCCTCAGTTTTTAAGCACTGCCAGCAACTGATTTACAGTGTTGTTGAAAAGTACTTGCCCCTTCCTGATTTTATATTTTTTAATATTACAGGGAATGGGGGTAGTAAAATTGTGATTCAACCACAGGGTTAATCATCTCTCAAATTTACATATGAACAAGCCCTAGGGGCACTGCTGCCAAATGTAACTTAGGGCTCATTCACAAGTACAGCAGACACTGCTGGTCCTCAGAAATGCAGTCCGAATGTATTAATAGTGCAGCGCTTAAAATAGACAATATATATTCGCAGTGATTAAAATTTGATTCAATATGAGCAGTCTATGCAGTAGTAAAAGTGTCAGGTGACTGGTAGACTCAATGGTGGTGCTCCGTGATTAATAGCTGAAATGCGCACTACTGAGGTGCGCATTTCAGCTATTAATCACGGAGCACCACCATTGAGTCAACCAGTCACCTGACACTTTTACTACTGCATAGACTGCTCATATTGAATCAAATTTTAATCACTGCGAATATATATTGTCTATTTTAAGCGCTGCACTAATTATTCTTTTTGTTATTTAAGACTTGTTTTGGTACCTTGAGTGCTTAGCAGCTGTTTGGATAGCGCTCACTTGTTTCCATTGATTTTCTATTAGTCTGAATGTATTGGATAGGTGATGAGGAGGCTATATGATGCCTCCTCACCACCTGATTTAACCACTTGCCTACTGGGCACTTATACCCCCTTCCTGCCCAGGCCAATTTTCAGCTTTCAGCGCTGTCACACTTTGAATGCGCGGTCATGCAACACTGTACCCATATGAAATTTTTATAATTTTTTTCACACAAATAGAGCTTTCTTTTGGTGGTATTTAATCGCCACTGGGGTTTTTTATTTTTTGCACTATAAACAAAAAAAAGCAAAAAAAAAAGTTTCTTTGTTTCTATTATAAAATGTTGCAAACAGGTAATTTTTCTCCTTCACTGATGTGCGTTGATGAGTCTGCACTGATAGGCAGCACTGATGAGCACTGATGGGCACTGATGAGGTGGCAAGGATAGGCAGCAGTGATGGGCACTGATGAGGTGGCATGGATAGGCAGCACTGATGGGCACTGATAGGCGGCACTGATGATGCTGCACTGATATGCAGCAATGATGGGCACTGACTGACGGCACTGACTGGTAGCAGTGCTGGGCATTGATGGGAGGCACTGCTGGGCAGCACTGATGGGTGACATTGATGGGGTGGACTGCTGGGCACTGATGGGTGCAACTGCTGGGCAGAACTGATGGGTGGCACTCTTGGGGGGCATTGCTGGGTGGCACTGCTGGGCACAGGTGGATGGCACTGCTGTGCACTGATGGGAACAGGTGGGTGGCACTGCTGGGCGGCACTGGTGGTCAGTACCGATCTGTTCTCTGACAATTGCTGGTTATCAGCAGTACTTTCCTCATGTTGTAACAGCGTGAGGAAAGTGTAGCCGATAACCAGCAACTGTATTTACCCATTGATCTGCTGTGTCATTGGACACAGCTGATCACGTGGTAAAGGCCGCTGTGATTGGCCTTTTACCATATCACGTGATCATGGATATTGCCGGGTGCTAGCCACTGGGGGCACGCGGAGGGCGCGTTCTGGGAGGACATCATGTGACGCACTCCCAGAACCGTACAACCGCACTGTAGCCATTATTCGGCTATAGTGCGGTTGCCAAGTGGTTAAACCAATGATTGCTGTGCAATGCATGCGATTGCGACACGGTAGTACAGCAATTCAAAATTTAAATCAGGTGTGAGGAGGTGACACTGTGCCTGGTGATCTTTGACTTCTCCCATTTTGCTCAGGTAGATTTCTGCCTCTTTCACCCCTTCGCGACGGCGCCTCCCGGCCCTTTAAGGGTTTCAGAAGCCGGGAGGCGGGGTGGGGTTTAGGGTCATGTGACCGCCGTGACACGCCGTCACGGCGGTCACATGATCGGGAAAGGTCCCAATCGAAAGGGGAGATCAGGACCTTTCCATGAGTACCGGACATGTGTGCTGGGAGCGCGCAGGGTGCGCGCAGGGTGCGCGCTCTCAGCCCATATGTTCTTTTTTAATAGAACGCATATGTGCGGCCGCTCAGTGTCTAGGCCCAGACGCTAGGAGGCCGCACATTTGCGTTCGGCCAGCATGAAGAGGTTAAGGTTGCCTACCCCTGCCCTAGGGGATGACCTCATCAGAGCTACAGTATGTAGGTCATGTTAGAGATGGTTCGTTTGTTAATATAAAGGACGTGACTTCCCTTTCGTGGTTACCCATTAGGGGAAGAGGGCCACTGTTGTGTTGGAGAAAGTAGTGGAGGGAGGAGACCACAGGAGAAAAAGGAGAAGTTAGAACAAAAGAAAAGGGAGTGGGGGAAGTTGGAAGAAAAGGAAAGATATAGCAGAGGAACAGGAAAAGAGAATGGAGGAGTTACCCCAGAGGACCACCCTAACCAAAACAAAATCAGTAATGCTTAAGTTACCATTCCAAAAAGCACAAAGTTAGTTGCGAGAATAGAAAATGAGTCAAGGCTGCCAGGTACATAGGAATTTCTAATGTGTATTGCTAGGAATCACTGTGAGTTTCTTGTTAATAAGTGTGAAGTGTACACGGCTTTTCACTTAATCGAAACTGAAGGTTGCTGACCTATATGCCCTCGCTATTGTTATCATTGTGGGCATGAAGATATGGGTGATGAACGTATGCTCCAGTCGGGTAATGCTGGACAGAAGCATTGTCAGTGTTTTACCAGCAGATTTAGATGCACTTTAACAAATTGAAGCTGAACTCCATCTAGCACTTTATATGTACTTATTGCAATAGCTTTTTCCTTTTGAGATAAAGGTTTACCATAAGTAAATAAAAGCTGATCACAGTAAGCACCCCTGTTAGTGTTCAATGGTTTGTCCCTCTAACTTCTACTTTTCTGGACAGTTTGGTCTGTTAAAGTAAGTTGAATAATAACAGACTTGCTGCTGTATTACCAGGTTGAAATAAAGGAAAAAAGTGTAAAAAAAAAGAAATCTTGATGCGGCCACATTAAAGAATTGTTGTGCTGCTATTTAACCGCTTGCCCACTGCCCTATAATAGAAGTACTGCTACAGGGCAGCAAGGCTGTGCAAAATCACATATATATATGTGATTTTGCACAGCCTTGCTGCCCTGTAGCAGGGTGCGCGCACGCCTTCCTGTCCGCGCTGCCATTGGCAGCTAGAGATATCAATCACCGGGTCCCAGCACTCGGTGATCGTCAGGAAAGCTGACAGGGGAGAGACCTGTGTGTAAACAACACAGGTCTCTGTCCTGTCAGCAAGGACATGCTGCTTTGTATTTCTCTGCACAGCAGAGATGCCGACCTCCTGGAATACAGGACAGCCTGTGAAATGAGCTGCGGGGGACACAACATGGGACCGAGGGACAGGTAAGTGGCTGTTTTTTAAAAGTCACCAGCTACAGTTTTTGTAGCTGCTGACTTTTATTTTTTGATAGGTCGAGTGGAACTCCGCTTTAACTAGTAGAAACAGTCCCCTTCTGCCAAATAATCACTTGCATCATCCTACAGTGGCAGATACCCAGGCACTGTTATTTTTTCCAGGCCATCCCTGCCCTCCATACTCACATGGAACAAAATGGATCTCTGACTCCATGCTGTGAGCATTGATCACTGATGTCAGGTCAACCAAACACGGGAGCGTGTATACAGTATATCTTTCACTGCACATTAAGTAAATCTTTGGATAGTTGGGAAAGATGCAGCAACAGGGTGATTATTTGGCACTGCCTAGTTTGATGGAGGATACTACCAGCTTAGTTACCTATACCCCCGTCCTCTTCATTGTTTTAATCATGTGAGTACTTCTCTAGGAACATGCCCATGTCATCACCACCAGGCCACCCAAGCACCCCAGGATCCATACTAACTTTCTAATCAAATACTAATTAACCAGCAACAGTGACCCATAAATGACTACCTGTCCTATCATAAGATGATTGGCTAAGGGGGTTTTTTCCCTGACAGTGGCTGGTGATCCATGATGCCTGCTCAAATTTGAGGCTACAAAAATGGTGAGCCATGAAAAGGCGATATGTGACAGTAT
Organism: Staurois parvus; assembly: GCF_062004578.1. NCBI lineage: Eukaryota > Metazoa > Chordata > Amphibia > Anura > Ranidae > Staurois > Staurois parvus. Next base: position 4,517,397 of record NW_028318057.1, read on the forward strand.
GACAAGATCCAAAAGAACATAACCCATCACTCAGTGGATAAGCGCATAGTGCCACATCCCAAACTATAACACAGAATACAAAAATGGAGAAACCTCCGAAAATAAGGACTTTTGAGGCACTGTGCTAAAGAACAGAACAAGAATAGACTATAAAATTTTTTTATTTATTAACCTCCCTAGCGGTCTGATTATGTACATATTTCTGTGCTCAAAGTGGTACATTTTTTTGCATGGAAATATGTATTTTTTTTATTGTAGGCGTGTAATTTTTAGGAATAACTCACTGAAATCTGTCCGAACAGATCCCGCGTATGTTACAATTTGAAACACGAAATCATAAATGATAATTTAATAAATAATCATAAAAAATAATAATATAATAATAATAAATTTAATTCAATAATATAATCAAACCAAAAACACTGAAATTTGAAATATAGCACCAAGTTCACACATCACTGAGAAAGGTTGCAAAATCGTTTTCAGTGTCTGATGATGAATTTCCCCACGAATCATTATCACTCAATTCTGCAAGTGGTTCTGATTTACTATCACTGTTCTCTAGCTGGTCTAAAACCGCTTTTGACCTAAAGGGACACTTTTTGGATGCCATGGACATTTCTCAGTTTTCAGCAGAAAGAACAGTAAAAATGCGGGCAGGGCACAGGACAAAGCACTAGGGACAAAATGTATGTGAAATGGTTTGATACAGCAATGTTTTACTATGTGATTTTAGCGTATTTAGTGAATGTCACTTTTTTCATTTTCAAATTTCCCGCCGTTCCGTCCCTGTACGTCCCGGTGCTCACAGAGGACGGAACCCAGATGACAGACTCCCCCCTGGAGGACACTGCCAGGGACACTGCAGGAGGGACATCGTGGCAGCGCAGGACAAGGTAAGTGAAGAACAGATCCCGGAGCAGAGCCGCATGGTAAGCCCGAGTGTAGCTCGGGGTTACCGCTTTTGGTATGGAAACTTTACCCCGAGGGAGGTTAAAGTCCATACAAAATGGTGGACCATCAATTCCACCACTTAATAAGTAAATAATTGCTAAAACATGACTAACAAATCACATGATAAGATCTGACGATTCCATATTCCGCTATTAACACCGACACGTTTCCCAGTCCACATCTGATTCTTCAAAGGCTTTGCGGGGGTCATCTACAAAAACAGGTACATAACTTCACAGTAACGAATATATGTATGTATACATGAAAATATTACAACCATTAATACACATTGTATAAATATTTTGTTGAAACTCTTATCACAATATTCATTTAGATCACAAAATTGTTATTGGTTCAAAAGTGATAATATACACCAATGTCTGCCGCCAGAGATAGACGTCATATCATAAGCCCATATATCCACCTCCCCCCAAATGGGGAAGAAGGAGGAAACCAAGCCAGACACTGGGCAGAGGAGAGGAGGGGGCGAAGATCACCACTAGTTATCAAATGTAAGCTGCAAAATGAAAAAAGGGGGAAGCTATATCATCTTTCTATTAAAATAGCTTAAGAAAACTCAAAAATACAAATACGATTATGTTGGCTAATATCCATATCTAATGGCATATGCTCCAAAATTTTCTAACGGGGGGCAAGCTGTTATATTTAAGATAATTCTTCCAAAAATATATAAGGAATAAGCTCTTAACCAAAAACACCCTCCTAGAGACATATATCTAATATATGGAGTATATATGGAGTGTTCCATGGCCACTTGTTGCCTATTATTGGACAACGTAAGGGGAGGGGCAGGCAGCAGGAAATGTAGGAGCAGCAATTGGGGCAAGCTCTTTTTCTGTCCACATGGTTCTCAACCTGGGATGCAGAAAGGAAGCTAAGAAGGGTCTGGGGCTGTAAGGGAGGAGGAAGAAGACTTACAAGCTTTGCGGGGAACTTTTCAGTCATCACAAACCCTGGCCATTATATGTGGGTGGGGTGAGTAGTTGGAAAATCAGGTTGTGTTAGGACTGTGGACCCATAGTAGCAGCAGGCTATATAGAGCCCTAGCATCTGTATTATCAAAGAGAGGGCCTTTTATTGTATATGGCCACTCTCGTGGATTCATGGTATAAAGCCAAAATAGCAGACTTTCTCCTAACATCTCAGTGAGAATATAAAATGTGGCACATGAACAATGCATAGTTGCCCAGATTTCAAAACAAATGTATTGCTGCACATCCAGCAAGCCACTGTACTCAGAAAATGTACTTATTGGCAGGGCTTTCATTTACAAATATATGGTTTTACAAGAGCCATATCATTGACCTATTGTACAATTTAATTTTAAAATAGTATTGTACAGCATATACAGGAAAATTTTTCATATATATACTTTATGTATTTAGTTAGCTGCTACTTTTAGTCTGTATAGTTTAAGCACTACTTTGATGCGATTTTGATGCTACTTTGATGCCAAAGAGTGTAAAGTTGCAACAAAGTCTCACTACATAAACAGAACAGTCATACACTTGCATTTTTGGTGTGGGTCCATTAAAAGTCTATTACACACGAAACGCAATCTGCTGCATGGAAAAAGTCCCTGACCTTTTCAAAAAAACACACCGGCTCAGAACGCACAGATGTGAATGACTGAATGCAGTATTTGGAGCCTATGATTCATGCTGTATTTTTGGGGTATCCTGTGACCCTAACCCTCTCTCACTTTTACTGGTTCAGTGGAATAAATAACCTCTTTAGACTGTTCAAAAGTGATTGGTGCCCACCTGTTCATCCTCACTACATGTTAAAAATCCTACCCTGATGCGAAGCTCCAGAGGTTCCCTAACAGCTTCCAGGGGGATAAGATGGTGATCCAATAATAGATCTTTTTTTATTTCAACTCCATTTAACAAGCAAAAGACCAAATACTGTTCCCTTTTGTTATCACTGATGCTTACCTTCATGTAAGGGTTAAGGATGCTGCCAAGCACCAATATTTCTGACTCCTGGCACCTTTCCTTCCCATGAAAAAAAGCCTAAAGCTCTAATTTTTAGTCAACTCTCTGTGACTTCTGTCTAGTCACTTAGGCAGTTTAACACTGCTCCCACACTCTGGTGCCACATGCCAATGTTTACCCACCCAATCCTAATGCAGGCCATACATGGGTCGAATTCCGAATGAGTTTTCTTACAAAAATCGAAAACGTTGTTCGCTCGGTAATCCGATGGTGCCATCAATGATTTAGAAAATCAACCAACCAAGTCATAAAGTTTACCCCATAACAGGCAAAACCGATCACCGAAAATGGGAGGAACCACGAAAATCAGCCAGTGCCATTGACCCACTAACAGAGCAAAAATCGGCTGATTATTCTTAGGTCTGATTTTCGGACGAAAAATTGGTCGAATTTCGACCCATGTATGGCCGGCATAAGGACTATAGATTTTATTTCTATAGAAAAACAGCTACCTGTGTATTGTGTCTTCTCATTTCGTCCTTTTTATACCGTTTTTAAACTGTGGTGCCACTGGCCAATTCTTCAAACCTGTAATATAATGGTTTTGTGTCTTTTCCATGTCACCCTCGAAGCCATATAAAAAGGCTCCTTTTTTCATTTGCATTGACAAAGGTCTTCTACAGCTTTGCTGGGTTTCCCATGCCATTTGCAGACAATAATTTTCCTAACAAACCTTCAAGTGGCCAAAAAAAACTCACTCCTGTTTGACTTATATGCAATTTTACACAACATTTGCATTCAGTTGATGAGTTTGCCTATTTCTGGCTGAATCAAATGTTAGACTATTCGTTCACCACTAAGGAGCAGTAGAATCCCCATGATTTTTTATGGAAAGGTCACCCACCATTATTCTCAATGATGATTCTACAGTTTCTACAATTAAAGTACAGTTATCCTGTCAAGTGAATTTCACACTAAATCTTGAAATTTTTTTTTTAATTTTGAAGAAAGTGAAGAAGAGATAAAACCTTTATCAGCTTTTTTTGCTGTGTGTATTTTCAATATGTGCACACTCTCTGTTTTCTGGAGTCCACTGCCACCAGAACTTAAAGTGTTACTAAAGCCACAACAGTAAAATCAGTCTGTATGTGCAGTAAAGCATGCTTGTTATATTTACTGTGGTACCTAAGGGGTTAATCCTCTGCATTGTTTAAAAAGGCTTTTCTTCTCTGCTCTTCCCCTTTTTCAAGTGACCACCTCTTATCTCCTGATAAGACATACTGAACCGTAGGCATTTTGCACATGCTCAGTTTGGTGTGTATTGCTAGAGGTTTTTTTTTTTCTTGGGAGAGAGCATGTGATTAGCACAGGGCCAATCAGCACTGGTCAGACAGAGGTCAGGGGTTTTGCATCCTCCTAGAGCAGAAAGAAAACTCCTACAAGCTTTAGCTAGTGCTTGGCTGAACACTTATAGAAAACATGCAATAAACGTGCTGAGCTTCTCTTAATGTTACCCATTTTAAATACGGATAGCATAAAAATCCCAATGTGAAATAAAAAATATAATATTATAAAAAAAACAATGTGAACAAAGAACTATTATTAAATAAAGTCCATCTCCATATTGTGGTTCTTTCAGTACACAATGATGACTTATGCCATTCAAATCTTCCTTCTTTCATATGCAGTATACCTCAACCGACACCAGTTGTGCTCTCACCTGAAATTTTTGACCTCACAAACAAGTTTGGTCAAAAATGTCACCCATTAAATGGACATATATTGATGGTATGATCTCTATCAAGACTCTCCTTCACTGCTGATTCAGCTTCCTCCTTCTCCTCTACTCAGCGCAGATATAGAAAAATATATAGGCAAACCAATAGTGCTTTATTATTTAAAAAACTGGCATTTTAATAAATATACAATGGCCACTCATGATACAGGTCCTCCATTGCACCAAATATTGCACACGTAAATAAAACAATCCCTAAAACCGTAGCTGACACCCTCAGGCTCTAATGGATCTCACTGGACTCCTTTCCGTGAGCTCTCTCTGGGACCCATTTAATGGGCGCAAGACATTTTGACCAAACTTGATTGTGAGGTAAAAAATATCCAGTGAGAGCACAACTGGTGTTGGTGGAGGTACACTGCATATGATAAAAGGAAGATTTGAATTGCACAAGTCATCATTGTGTATTGAAAGAACCATGATATTATTATTATTTCAGGTACTTATATAGCGCTGTCAATTTACGCAGCGCTTTAAACATATTTAATCTCCAAACACGGAAAGGTTTCTTCACAGTAAGAGCTGTGAAAATGTGGAATAGACTCCCTCAAGAATTGGTCCTGGCCAGCTCAGTGGATTGCTTTAAAAAAGGCCTGGATTCTTTCTTGGATACACAGAATATAACTGGATACTAACATTTATAGGTAATGTTGATCCAGGGAATATCCAATTGCCTCTTGGGGGATCAGGAAGGAATTGTTTTCCCTGCAGGAGCAAATTGGATCATGCTTTGCTGGTTTTATTTTGCCTTCCTCTGGATCAATTGTGGGTGTAGGATTATAACTTTTTTTTTTTTAATGGTTGAACTGGATGGACTTCTGTATTTTTTCTTCTACTTTTGTCTTCTTTTTCTACCATGTAACCAGGGGCAGACTGACCATTTGGAAACTTTGGCACCACCCGAGGGCCCGGGGTCAGTAGGGGGCCCCATGAGATGCCCCTGGTACCTTTTTCATAGGCATTTTTGAGTTTGGGCAAGGACACAGGGGCCCCACGATCCCCTATTGCCCGGGGGCCCCATGAGTTGTCAGTCCGCCCGTATGTAACTATATATTGTGCATTCACATCAGTCGATACGGAGATGAATTTTATTTACTAATAGTTCTTTGTGCATTTATATTTTTGAACACTTATAGAAGTCACAAGACTACTCTAACTTCTGATGAGAAAAGGTATTTAGCAGTTTATATTTACTAATGTAATTGCACTTCTGTGTTATGTGTACTGTGGGAGATATAGTGGATGCAGGGTCCAGGGTTTAGTAAAACTTTAAAGTGAGGAAAAATCCCACATTATTAAGTTAGTACCTGAACAGGAATAAATTTAAAATATTTCAATGGAGAGACTTTTTCCTGTAATATTTTGGCCAATTTTTTCTTACTTTCTGCAGTATTTAGCAGACAGGAGAGGAAGGCAATAAGGCAATTCTCAGCAATAAGACAAAGACAGTAAATAATAAAAAAACCAAAACAAAAATGTTTTGGTTTTGAATATAGTTAAAACAAATGCAATAACATTGCTGTCTGTGACATCATCAAATAAGTGTTTTAGTTAGGCTTTGGAAATATGGGGGGAGTGACAGTGTAAAACTATGGCTCCAAATTATTACCATAGAAGATATTTATACAGGACTAAATTATGGTCATGTAGACAGCAACATATGAGCTTCAATAATATGACAATGTTAGCACACAGGACATTTATCAAGCAAGTTAGTGGCACAAATAGACACAAATCAGACTGCCTTTTATTAAAGTGGAGTTACGGTCTCAAAAAAAAAAAAAAAAGTCAGCAGCTACAAATACTGTAGCTGCTGACTTTTAATATAAGGACAATTACCTGTCCAGGTGTCTGGCAATGTCCGCACCCGAGCCGATTTCCTTCACAGACGGTTTCCTACTGCGCATGCTTTGTGATTGGTCCTACAGTTTTCTGGGACCTTTGATGTGTCCCAGAAGGCTGCGGGGGAAAGGAGGAGGGGCCGGAGATCGCCGAGGCGAACTCATCCAGATGTGTGAGTGGGTACTGTCAAAACCAGGTACCGCCCCCTCCTCAAAAAGTGCCAAATGTGGTAATGGAAGGGGGGGGGGGGAGAATACCAACAAGTGGAACTTCTGCTTTAAGAAAAGTCTATGTGACAGTTTTCCTGTGTTTTTGTGACTCCTGTGCCTGTTATACTGGGCAGCCAACTGGGACAGACTGGTAAAGGTCTGCAAGAGATTTTAGCTCTAAACAGATGCCCAGTTAGGCAGTGGTTAGGGCCAGATTTCATTCTGTCACTTGGCAAATTCAGAGAGACATTTACAAATCTGTCTGTATCCTGCCACACAAGTCTGTGTCACTGCTCCTATTTAGCCTTGTTTTGCTGTGCAACTGAATTAATAAATGCCTCCCTCTGTATTTATGCAGCCCCACAGGTATGAATCCATATATCTGTGTATGACATAACTCTACTCTTCATTTAGCCCTCTTCTTCTCCTGCAACTATTGCTGCTATTTTCAACCTCTTCTGTGAATGTCGGAGGCTTTCAGTGCCAGACAAACAAAGCTTCTCCCTTTCCCTGGCCATGACATTACCAATGTTTCTTGCTGCTGCCAGGAAAGACTTGTGCAATCTGCAAAGCCACTGTGACCAAAGCTCTGAAAACTGCAGTTCAGATCACATGAGGCTTTGAAAGTGAGTAGATTTACAGGATATGTTAAGTCTGATATGTATGGGGTGGTTACAGGGTTGTGTTAATGTGTTTTGTGACCTGTGCTAAAAGCTTACCTTTTAAGTGTAAATATAACATTTTAATAAATACTTTTCTTATGGCCAATATACAGTATGATAGGATGTAACAGAAAAGTGTTGTCAGAGCGTTTCTTTAAAGCCAAATTCCAGGCAAACCACTAAATACACAACTGTAATACATATTTTGGAACTGTTTTATCAGGCCTGAGATTTGTGTAGCCAACCTGGTAAGCCGACATTTCTCAGCTGTAGTTTAACATCACAGATAGGTTGCCTCCCTGCTCCTAGTCTGACTGGACAGTGAGTGCTGGTTCATATATATGTGGATTGGATGCGATTTGAACTGCATCCAATTCGAATGACATATGAAATAACATTGCTTCCTAGGGTGCCTGTTCACATATGTCTGCTGCACTGGCAGTGCGGATTCAGTGCGGTTTGAAAGAGCCATGTACGATTTCTGAGCAGTGTGTTCTGGTTCAGATGTGGATTACAGGCTATTGACTTCTATTATTTATTACAGGTACTTATATAGCGCCATCAATTTATGCAGCACTTTACATATATATTGTACATTCTCATCAGTCCCTAACCCTGAACGGGAGTACAGTCTAAGGTCCCTAGCTTACATTCATACATACAATTACTAGGGCCAATTTAGACAGGATCCAATTAACCTACCAGCATGTCTTTGGAGTGTGGGAGGAAACTGGAGTACCCAGGGGAAATCCACACAGGCACAGGGAGAACATGCAAACTCCAGGCAGGTGGTGCCATGGTTGGGATTTGAACCAATGACCCTAGTACTGCCAGGTAGAAGTGCTAACCATTTAGCCACTGTGCTGCATGAGAACCATTTCTAAACTGCACGTGTGAACAGGATAAGATCATGACATTGTAACGGAACCGAACCCCGACTGCACTAGGGTATTTCCATTAGACTCCCGCTTCCCTGTCCGAACACCAACCATGGACACCACCCTGACCATACAGGAAATAGACAGCATTAGATTCGTCTTAAAACAGGAAGTGGACTGCTTTATTTTTACACACACACAAGATATAAACATTCAAGGAAACAACCCCCCTCCCTGCCTAAGGACACAGGGCGGGGCGAACCAAATTTAGCAACCAGAGACACATCCCAACAGACAGTCCCATCAGGAGGGCTGCTGGAAACACCCCCCACCAAGTCAATACACAAACACATAATAGAACAATGGGACCACATGGCAGTGAATAATGAACAACCCCTACACCAATACACAAACATTACATCCCATAATAGTTTGCTAGAACAATGGGATGCAGCCGCATGGCAGAGAACAATGAACAGTCCCCACACCAATATTAGAACATTTCACCCTGTACCCCTAACAGGCACAGGGTGCCTTAGACATAAGAGGAACAGGAGGAGCTGAGACAGGGGTCCCCCCACCCCTAAAAGTCACTCCCATCACAGACATGAACCACTGAACATCTACTGTATCAATTAGCTGTGAAACCTGAGCTTCAATCCGCATCGCACATGTGCGAATCAGCTCTGAAGGAGCAACATCAGACTGATGAGGCAATCTCTCTGATCTCTCCTTGTCAGCACGTTAGTGCAGAACACGTAATCGATCAATGTATTTATATTTTATTTTGTAATAAATGCATGTGTGCATTAATTGATTTTATTCTAGGATCATATCTATTCAGGTGAATATCTCTGCACGAACGCACCCTAAACAACAACCCTAAACATACAGCCAGAGCTACAATGGAATGGTATAGATCAGTGGTCTCCAAACTGCGACCCGCAGGGCCAGATGCGGCCCTTTGATTGCCTTTACCTGGTCCTCGGGGTACTATTTCTCCCACTGATATGAGGCACCATTCCTTCCACTAACACCAACATTGGGACATAATTCCTTCCACTGTTATACGTAAACTACAGAACACTATTACTCCTGCTAACACTAAAGATGGGGCACTTTTCCACGTACTGATACCAATGCTGGAGCACTAGTCCTTCCCTGACACCAATGTTGGGGCACTGGTCCTTCCACTGACACCAATGTTGGGGCACTATTCCTCTTACTGACACCAATGATGGGTACTATTCCTCCCACTGACACCAATGTTGGGGCAATATTCCTTTCACTGATACCTATAAAAGAACATTATTCCTTCTACTGACACCAATGACTGGGCACTATTTCTGCTGCATTACTGGTTACAGTCCGGCCCCCTAAAGTCAGAAGACCAGAAAACTGGCCCTTTGTTCAGAAAGTTTGGAGACCCCTGGTTTAGATCAAAGCATATTCATGTGTTAGAATGGCCCAGTCAAAGTCCAGACCTAAATCCAATTGAGAATCTGTGGCAAAACTTGAAAATTGCTGCTCACAGATGCTCTCCATCCAATCTGACAGAGCTTGAGCTATTTTGCAAAGAAGAATGGGCAAAAATGTCACTCTCTAGATGTGCAAAGATGGTAGAGACATCCCCAAAAAGACTTGCAGCTGTAATTGTAGTGAAAGGTGGTTCTACAAAGTATTGACTCGGGGGGGCTGAATACAAATGCACGTCACACTTTTCACATATTTTTTCGTAAAAAATGTTGAAAACCATTTATCATTGTCCTTCCACGTCACAATTATGTGCCACTTTGTGTTGGTCTATCACATAAAATCCCAATAAAATACATTTACATATTCGGTTGTAACATGACAAAATGCGGAACATTTCAAGAGGTATGGATACTTTTTCAAGGCACTGCATGTGTATGCATGTGAGGAAGAGACCTTAGATTGCAAGCTTGAGGACAGTGACTGATGTGAATGTTCAATACATGTAAAGCACTGTGCAAATTGTCAGCGCAACGTACTTAAATAACTGTAAGAATAAATAACTTGTGAGATAAATCCAAACCATACCCTGATACGTTGGCTGATCTCTAGTGACTTTATTAAGATTTTGATACTGTACGGAACCTTATAGTTTGCCTTTATTATATTATTTTACAAATAGTAATTAGAGCTTGTTCACACCACAAAGCTCATAATAACAGAAAAGGCATGTGTTGACGCACACTGACAGTCTCAGTGTCCTTGCATTGATCCTGGATTGATCAACATAGATGGACACAGGGATATAAACATCTAATGAGGCTGCTATTGCATGTTATATTAGTTCTGTCAGGTGACGTTGCATGGTGTTACTAAGAAATGTATTATTAACATGTAGCCGCTGTAACATTGTAATGGGATAGCTACTGTAAGATGTATAATATTACAATGGTGTTCTCCTCTCTCCAAAACTGAGTTGGCCACCCTATAACAGCTTTAACTTTTCTAGGAAGGCTGTCCACAAGGTTTAGGAGGGTGTCTATGGGAATGTTTGACCATTCTTCCAGAAGAGCATTTGTGAGGTCAGGCACTGATGTCGGATGAGAAGGCCTGGCTCACTGTCTCCGCTCTAATTCATCCCAAAGGTGTTCTATAGGGTTGAGGTTAGGACTCTGTGCAGGTCAGTCAAGTTCCGCCACCCCAAACTCACTCATCCATGTTTTTATGGACGTTGCTTTGTGCACTGGTCATGTTGGAACAGGAAGGGGCCATCCCCAAACTGTTGTCACAAAGTTGGGAGTATGAAATTGTCCAAAATGTCTTGGTATGCTGATGCCTTAAGAGTTCCCTTCACTGGAACTAAGGGGCCAAGGCCATCCCCTGAAAAACTACCTCACACCATAATCCCCCCTCCACCAAACATTACACTTGGCACAATGCAGTCAGGCAAGTACTGTTCTCCTGGCAACCACCAAACCTAGACATGTCCATCGGATTGCCAGTCATAGAAACGTGATTCGTCACTCCAGAGAATACGTCTTCACTGCTGTAGAGTCCAGTGGCGGCATGCTTTACACCACTGCATCCAACGCTTTGCATTGCACTGGGTAAGGCTTGGATGCAGCTGCATGGGCATGGAAACCAATTCCATGAAGCTCTGTACCCACTGTTGTTGTGCTAATCTGAAGGCCACATGAAGTTAGGGATCTTTAGCTAATGACTCTGCAGTTGGCGACTTCTGTGCATTGTGCGCTCTGTCATGTTACGTGGCCTACCACTTCATGGCTGAATTGCTGTTGTTCCCAGTTGCTTCCACTTTGTTACAATACCTATAACAGTTGACCGTGGAATATTTAGTAGCTAGGAAATTTCATGGATGGACTTATTGTACAGGTGGCAACCTATCACAGTACCACACTTGAATTCACTGAGCTCCTGAGAGTGACCCATTCTTTCACAAATGTTTGTAGAAGTAGTCTGCATGCCTAGGTGCTTGATTTTATACACCTGTGGCCATGTAGGTGATTGGAACACTTGAATCCAATGATTTGGAGGGCTGGCCCAATACTTTTGGCAATGTAGTGTATGTATGAGAGTTAGGGACCTTAGATTGTAAGCTCCTTGGGGGCAGGGACTGATGTGAATGTACAACATATTATTATTACACAGGATTTATATAGCTCCAACAATTTATGCAGCACTTTACAACATGAGGTCAGACAGTACAAAACATTTCAATACAATAGGAATCATAGGGCCCTGCTCAGAGCTTATAATCTAAGACGGAAAGAAAAGGTAATAACAGTGAGGGATGAGCTGATGGAGAAAATACAAGTACAATTGTTATGTGGGGAAGGGTTTCAGTGGACAGAGTAGGAGATAGTCTGACAGATTGGGGTAGGGAGTTCCATAGGCAGGAAGAGGCTCAGGAGAAGCTCTGAAGGCGAGCATGGGAGGAGGTTACAAGGGAGCCAGAGGTCTTGGGAGGAACATAGAGAAATATTAGGTTGGTATTTGGAGACTAGGTTACTGGGGGCCGAGTTGTGGGTGGCTTTGTAAGTCGTTGTTAGTGTTTTGAAGTTAATTTGTTGGGTAAGCGGAAGCCATTGGAGGGATTGGCAGAGAATGGTAGCAGACACTGAGTGGTTGATGAGGTGGATGAGTCTGGCAGCAGCATTCATGATGGACTGAAGAGGGGATAGTCTATGTAAAGGTATGCCAATGGGGAGGGAGTTGCAGTAGTCAAGGTGATAGATGACTAGGGAGTTAATTATGAGCTTTTTGTTGTCTTTGGTTAGGAAGCGGCATATTTTAGAGATATTCTGGAGGTTAGGGCAGCAAGCTTTGGATGTTGATTAGATGTAGGGTCAAAACGATAGTTCAGAGTCCAGGATTACACCTAGCACCCCGGCGTCCTGGGGGACAGGTTGTTAATTTAGCTGCCAATCCTGACAAAGAAGTCAGAAGAAGGGGCACGGGGGGGGGGGGGGGGGATTTTATAAGCTCTGTTTTGGATAGATTGAGTTTGAGGAAGTGGTATGACATCTAGACTGATATGTCTGTTAGTAAACTAGTGATACGTGTGGAGACTGATGGAATGAGTTAAGGGGTAGAGAGATGGATTTGGGTGTCATCAGCATAGAAATGGCATTGTAAGCCATGGGAAGAGGTGTAGACTGAGAATAGGAGAGGTCGAAGAACAGAACCTTGGGGGACCCTGGTAGAAAATGAAGGAGAGAGGAAGAAGTAAAATTGAAAGTGACACTGAAGGAGCAGTGGGATAGGTAGGATGAGAACCAGCAAATAGTAGTTACAGAGACCAAAGTGGTGAAGTTTTATGAGGAGGAGGGGGTGGTGCACTGTGTCAAAGGCAGCAGCGAGTAGGAGTACAGAATAGTGTCTGTTGGTTTTAGCTGTTAGTAAATAGTTTGAAAGTTTTAGGAGAGCAGTTTCTGTGGAGTTTTGAGGATGAAATTCAGTCTGAAGGGGATCAAGAAGGTTGTTCTCATCGAAACTTGATGGTGCTATATAGGTACCTGTAATAAATAAAAAAATGTATGCATGAACACATATGGTTAGAGGTGCTTGTAGAGGCTGAATAAAACTTGCTCAATGCCTGTATAAGTGACATTTTACGTTGTGTGTGTGGGGCCTGAACTAGTTTCCTTTTCATTTGTCGTGTCATATGTCAGCTTTGAAGTATATAGGGTAAAGCTCCTAATTCCTGTGACATATTATTAGGCCAGGATAAGCCCAGGTGCTATACAAAGCATAACCATGGCCTGGTATTCCAATGCCCCTATAATAGAAGAAGCAGCTGCTGTGTTCCTGTGTTGTATCCTCCCTCTCTGTGTAGTGTGCAGCCCCATGAAGCCCAGCATCCTTCTCCTCCTCAGTGCTATCTCCTGGCCTGGCCTCCTCCTCATGACGTGTCTCTCATCCACTGACCTTGCAGCTTCTCTTACATAACATGTCTCTGTAGTCTCTCCTCCATGCAGCTATGCTGTTTCCCTCCTGAGGAGGCTCCTAGACAGTGGCCGCATTGTGTCTCTCATCTTCCTCACACTCCTGCCTTCCCTATAGCACTCACACGCTGGGTACTAAGAGGCGCACTGCTTTTGCTTTTCCTTCCACTTCCTCGTCTTCCGTGTTCTTCATCCCCCTTGAATCCATAACCATTGCACCCTTTCCTCTCTCTCGCAACCTCCCCCCCCCCCCCCCCCCCATTTCTCTCCGCTCTGCAGCTGATCTTTGCTGTTCAGCCGTCCCTCCCCCCTTTCTGACAGAGCACTTGGTATAGCCGTCACAGGTTGTTTAGTACGCTGCTCTAGTCTGCGGCTTGGACTGTTCCACTTCTTAGAGACACGGAGGGGGAGGCAGCCGGCTCTTTGCTTCAATTCAGGAACAGCTGGACGGTCAGTTCCAACTCCCGGGAAGAATGGGGTTTTCCTGAAAAGAGGAGAACGACACGGGGGAGCACAGCAGACAGAACGGGGGACAGCTAAGGAGGAGTGTCAGGTAGAAGGGGGAACTGGTGCAGGAGAAGGAGAGTGGAGGTGGACTGCAGGGACAGCAGTTGTTGGGGACAGGATAGAGGGAGGTCCAGGGGGACCTGAGAAGAGGGGCTGTCACTGGAGGGGTGATGGCAGTGTTGGAGAAGACTTCACCCTAATATTTACCTTTATTTATTTATTTAGACCTTTTCATGAGTTGTGTGCTGCAAAGAGGGATCTTCTATCTAGATCAAATGGAATCACAAGCAAAAAAAAAACAGTTGATGTCTGTAATGGTGACCATACATCGAACCATTTAATATACAAAGCTATTATCAATAGATTTACTGTCTAATCAGAAGATCAAAAAGACTGATGCTCCACACGTTTAAAGCAGACCTTTCCCAGTTTTACTAAATTTTGCAGCAGCATGTGTCACTGCGCACCGGCGTGAAATCATCCAACACCGATTAAGAAAATGAAACACTTTTTTGGTTTTGCGTTCACTTCATGGTTCCCCTGAAGGCACTGTCTTCATGAAACTCCTGTACTAAGCTGTACGATCTCCATCTTGCGCTTTTGCAGTACTGCATTAGGCTAGGTTCACACCTATGCAGGTTGCAGTTGATGCAGTTTGTGTTTGTTCACACGTTTTTAAATGTGTTTTTGATGCTTTTTTCATTGTGCATTTTTGGGATGTGTTAGTGTTGCTATGGGGAGGTTGCGCATGTTACATGTGTTTTTCATGTTTTTTTTATGTGTTTCCATTCTAAGTCTATGGAACCAAAAACGCAATCTGCTACGGGCAAAAAGTCCCTGATCCTTTCTGAAAAATGTACAGGTTGAACACAGATAGATATGAAGGTGACCCATAGGAAAGAACATTTTCAGCAAATACAGAACACATGTTGATCTTGCAAGAAATGGTGCGTCACCACTTCTTGTGAGCTTCTCCAAAGATTATCTTCCTTACTAGCTATCTTCTACAATCTACCAATTACCTATGTAATGGAGAAGAAGAGCTATGGACATGTTTGTAGCATACAGTTTACTGATCAAACCGTGTATTGCACACACATTTAGAAGCCTATAACATTTGAGCGTTAATACATTCTTTTGGCCAGAATATTCATTTATTCTGCCCATTGGCATGCATAAATGTTAGATGTATCTAGCGTTTATGTGTGTTCCACATTTTTTCTGCTCTTCAGCAGTTCCCTGCCAGCACTGTTTACTCTGTTTACGCATTTGCGAGCCAGGCTGTGTGCGTC
Organism: Staurois parvus; assembly: GCF_062004578.1. Taxonomy (NCBI): domain Eukaryota; kingdom Metazoa; phylum Chordata; class Amphibia; order Anura; family Ranidae; genus Staurois; species Staurois parvus. The sequence goes on from NW_028318057.1 coordinate 4,532,932, forward strand.
CATAAACACACATAGCGCCTCTGGTGTGCAATGACTGTCAGGTTGGACCCTCCTTTCCCACTCTTATCCTGTATACAGTTTATGACTAAGCTGGTCTACCATGAAATGCAGATATGATAATTGTTAGCAGGGGTTCTCTGTGACCTCAACATTATTTCAAGGGTTCATTCAGGTTAAAAAAAGATTGAGAAAGGCTAATTTATGTCATGCCATTTGACCAATAGTATGCTTATACATATTGATTAAAACGCGCAGAAAAAAAATGAATTCTGTATAGGTTAATCACATTTTTGTGGTTTCCTTATTGTATTTTTTTTGCCTGATGTGTTTTCCATTAAAATCAAGGAAATGCATCAAAAACGCATGTCATCGCAAGTCCAGTTTTTGTTCCTATTATGGCTATGCTAGATACATTGAAGCAGTTCATGTACAGTGCACTACTTCATACAAGGAATGTTTGACTAGGTTGGAAATTCTCTGGGTAGGTAAGTATGTAAATTGAGGTCAACCCTGGATAACAGGTACGAGTGGGAGAAAAAATAGGGAAGGGAGGAAGTGAAGTTCCTTTTTCAGCTCAAGTTTATTTCTTTGTCCATTCATTTGAAAATTTGGCTTGTTGATATCTTAGAAATGCGTCTGGAAAGCATTCTGAATGGCATTTTGATTTCAAAAACATTTGTTTTATTTTGTATACAATTGTTAAAGAATTGTCTTTAACCTATAATAATATTCTATTACCATCCCTTGTCTGTTTCAGATTTCCGGGCCTCTCAGTTTCATCCTCTGCAATCAGCCAAATCTTTCTCTGGTACCCCTCATAGTCTGAAGCAACTGAACCGGGAACTAAGAACATCAATGGAGGGCAAATACAAGGAAATAGCAGAGGTATACTACAATTGGAATTGCTATTCTTTTACATCTTCTCTCAATGTCCTTGAGTGTGTAATCTTTAGGGGCTTCTTATAAGAGGCTATATTCAAGGGTCCTTTAGGGCAATATTTTTTTGAACCTTAACAACGTACAAAAAGGTACACAAAATTGGAAGGCATTCCACAAATAAGTGTATCTATTAATAAAGCACTCCATCTTTTTACAGTTAGTATTCTAGTTCAGTGGTTCTCAACCACCAGGCCACAGCCTTCCTGTCTGTCTGACAGCTACTGCTGTCACCCTTCCTACAACATTAACACCCAGGATGAACAACTACTATATGTACTGGAAGCGAAGAGAGTGTCTGTACCTTACGCACATTTGCACATGGTGTGAAATGTGGCCAGTATGCCACCAGGGCTCTGCAACAGGAGAAGACTTTATATGTGTATTAATAATGTGTAATTGGTATACTGAGCTGTTATCTGTGTGTCTCTGCCAAATCTCATATATCAAAGCTTTCCCATCCAATGGAAAAGGAAACAGCAGAATCAAGAAATGGATTCAGATGCTGGATGTGATTGGCTAGCTGTTAACGTAAGCACCCTCACTTTGAACAGTATTGTTTTTTCATGGATAGAAGTTGGGCATAGCAATGTGCAGTAAATTCCTGGTAATTGAATGTATATCACAGTCTGGCGTGGAGGGCAGTGGCTGTAGAAGTAGAAAGGTTCATGCCTTAGTCAGCTGGATGAGTACAGAAGCATATCCCTCTAGTGGATGATACATGCTCACCCAAGGTGGTCTAAGCATTAGCCAGTCTTCCCCAAAGCTTTGGATGGTGAAGAAGAGTTTCGCTGAATGCTAATGCCCGGTCATGGCCCTTTGGATTTCCTCAGCAGGAAGATAGCAAGTGGGGATCAGGTAGAAGACGAAGCTGATAGGGAACAAGCAAAAGCATTGAACTAGCCAAAAGGTCAGTGACGAGTAATCAATGGACAAGCCATGTGTCAATAACAAGTGGTAGCAAAGATAAGGATAGCAGCAGGTTTGCAAGGAGCAAGATATTGGCAGGAGAGAACATAATGATCTTGCAAACAGGAGCTGCAAGAACGTGGCTTAAATAGGAAGTTCATGGGAGGAGCAAAGCATCCAAGGTTCAACAGAGACAAGGTAAAAAGCAGGAATGTACATGGGATCAGACAAGGAGCTGTCCAGCATTTCAGTTGGCACAGCTAGAAGAGCCACAGTCAGGCACCGCAGAAGTCTTTGGTTCAGATCCCTTTCAGCCCTTTCTGAAGTGATCTTCTGACTTTTTTCCATATGCATAGGTTAACCACTGAACTCCGGAAGGTTCATCACGACCAGGGCATTTGTTTGCTATTCAGCACTGTGCTACTTTAACTGGCAATCGCTAGGTCATGCAACACTGTACCCAAATTACATGTATTTTTTTCACAAATAGAATTTTCTTTTGGTGGTATTTGATAATTTAATTTTTTATTTTTTATTATAAATGCGAACAAACCCAGAAAATTTTGAAAAAAAAGACACAATATTTTCTACTTTCTGTTATAAAACATATCCAATAAAATCAAATTTCCCCATAAATTTAGGCCAAAATGTATTTTGTTGCATGTCTTTGGTAAAAAAAAAAAAATTCCAATAAGTGTATTTTAGTTGGTTTCTGTGAAAGTTATAGCATCTGCAAACTATGATATGTACTGGAATTTATGCAGCTTTAGACACTATACATTTAATAGAAGTGATCAAAGATTTATACTGTGACTGTGATAGTGTGGTGAGCAATTTGGCTCTAACAGATACTGGCTGGGAGGGACACTAACTGACACTGATGTCGCTAGTGAAGCTAATACAGTGATCAGTGATAACACTGTACGTATGACACTGGCTGAGAAGAGGCTAACATCAAGGGGAAATCAAGGAGTAACTGTGTGCCTAACAAGTGTAATGTGTGCTGGTTTTGCTCACAGATCTGGCTGTTTTTTCTTCCTGAAGTCAGATTTGATTTCAGAAAGAAGAAACAGCCAGATTGCTGTCTGTGTATAGAGTTCTGTGTGTCTGTAAACACAGAACTCTGCACTGTGACTGGCCACAGCTGATCAGTAGGCTTCAGTCAAAATCATTGGCTGAAACCTGCTGACAAACTTGGGATGTCTCCAGTCATGTGCATCTGAAAACCAAGAAGTTCACTGAGTCGTACGGGCCGCGTAGAAATACTGTGGGTGGATGACAGGTGGTTAACCGCTTCACCTCCGCCCTATAGCAGAAGTATTTCTGCAGTGCGGCACGGCTGCGCAAAATCACGTATATATACGTGATTTGCATTTCAAGGTAGGGGGCGCATGTGCGCCTCCCTACCCGCACCGCCATTGGCGGCTACAGATGTCCCGGCTGGAGATTCCCCACCGGCACCTCCCGATCGCTGAGTAGCACTAACGGTAGAGACCTGTGTGTAAACAACATAGGTCTCTCTCCTGTCAGCAATTACAAGAGAAATACACAGCAGCATTTTTTCTTAGTAAAACACACAGGGCACATGATGTAAAATAGCATAAAGTTAACCCTTTGGTCGCCCCAGATGTTAACCCTTTCCTGCCCAGTGTCATTAGTACAGTGTAAGCTTTTTATTAGCACTGATCACTGTATTAGTGTCATTGGGATGTCAGTGGCAGTTAGTCAGTTCCCATCCAGTGTTAGAATGCTCGCCGCTGTCCCGCTATAAGTCACTGATCACTATGATTACTAGTATAAAAACAATAAAATCAATAAAATATCCAGTATATATATCACCATTTGTAGACGCTATAACTTTCATGTAAACCAATTAATTTACAGGTATTGTGATTTTATTTTAGCAAAGGCATGTAACAGAATACATTTTGGCCTAAATTTATGATGAAATGTGATTTTTTAAATTTTTTTACTGGATATGTTTTATAGCAAAAAGTCAAAAATATTGTTTTGTTTTTTTAGATTGTCTGTATTTTTTTTGTTTACTGCGCAACAAATAAAAACCACCAAGAACCACCGCAAGAAAGCTCTATTTGTGGGAAAATAAGGACATAAAGTTCATTTATGTACAGTGTTGCATGATCACCGAAAAAACCACCGAAAGAAAGCTCTATTTGTGGGAAAAATAGGACATAAAGTTCATTTATGTACAGCGTTGCATGACCGCGCAATTTTAAATTAAAGTAACACAGCGCAGTATCACAAAAACAGGCCTGGTCAGGAATCTTTTGGAGGGCAAGTGGTTAAAGAGAATATTGTTTTGTGCATATTTTGTTCATTACATATTTACTCTCTTTAGCCAGAAGGTGGAGCTCCGGAGTCTGTTGACTGCAAGTTTCTTGCAGTGATATGTTCTATGCTGTAAAGAACATGTAATTGAACTTCTACTGTCCCTTTATACAATTCATATTTATACAATATGGAGTATCTGTTATAAAAATGCCACCCTCATGATGAAAGGTAGGTTCACCTTTTGTAATATGTTACATGTTACAACCATATATAGGGTGTAATGGGTTTTTTTCAGACCGTCAGTGCTTCTCCTCTAATATGCCAGTAAATACCTATATGCATGGATTCATAGGCTAACATAAAGGTACTTTTGCAGACTGGCAAAAAATAATAAACACCTGTAAACCTGTGTTCTTTAAGCCCTATGTGCATGAGGCCTTAAGTGCTAAATGATTTGAAATGAAACTGGGCCTCATGGGAGCTTTTTCTTTACATGACTGAATGGTTGGTGAATACAGGTCTTATTCACCTTATGTTGCACATTGGTAAATGAAATATTTAGTGTTTTGGACATACTGCACTATTTCATTTTTGTTTTCTGAATTCATATAGCAATCACATACTATTTCAAATATATCAGTCATATTAGTCTCCGCCCGACTTATTTTTACAATTGAATGTCTCTACTACAATCATGCATACTTTATTATTAGTTAAGGCAGAATCCAATAATTGAATGCTATTTTTTTATGTTATCGGCCCTGAGAAGGAAATGAAAAACAGCATGGGGCATATTTATAAAGCAGTGAATCTGACATCTGGCAAACTTTCTCTGCATGTATTCTAAATAAAACTAGTTGATTTTCCACCAGAAAATGAAATCACGTTTACTGTTTTATAAAAAGACCCCAGTGTGTCAGGCAGACCAAAGTTAACCTCTTGCTGTCCATGTATCTATGCTGCAATAAAGAGGGGGGACTTTATTGCTTTCTGTGCTGAGATCGTGTTTTCTGCACACATCCAGCACAGAGACGAACTGTCAAAGAGAGTTCTTGGTCCATACTAATGATCGGGTGTTGGCAGGACCAGCTCCTGATCACGTGAGCACTGTGACAGACAATCACAATGGTCACGTTGTTGGTTGATCCCTAACAACCCCCCCCCCCCCCACTTTCTGGCCATACAGACTGTATTAAGAAAATTTGAGGGCTGGAAAAGGGTTAAGCACAGTAGAACTTTATTAAAACAGAAAGTATCATACTTCCATCACAAATAAAATACATAGGGAGTTATTATTATTATTATACAGGATTTTTATAACGCCAACAGTTTGACCAGCGCTTTACAAAATAAAGGTAGACATTACAGTTACAATACAATTTGGTACAAGAGGAAAAATAGGGCCCTGCTCATTAGAGCTTACAATCTAGGAGGAAGGGTTGAGTGATACAAAAGGTAATAGCTGTGGGGGGATGAGCTGGTGAGGAAAATAAATGGCAGTTTACTAGATAGAAGCAGGATCGGCTTCTTTAAAGAGAAAGGTTTTCAGGAATTGTCTAAAGGTGGATAGATTAGGAGATAGCTGGACAGATTGGGGTAGGGAATTTCATAGGATGGGAGAAGCTCGGAAGAAGTCCGGGAGGCAAGCAGAGGAAGAGGTGACACGGGAAATAGAGAGCAAAAGGTCTTGGGAGGATCGAAGAGAGCGGTTTGGTTGATATTTTGAGACCAGTTTGGTGATGTAGCTGGGGCAGAGTTGTGGATGGCTTTGTAAGTTGTTGTTAGTATTTTGATTTTTATTCATTGAGGAAGTGGAAGCCAGTGGAGGGATTGGCAGGGGTAGAGGGGTAGCAGACATTGAACGGTTGGTAAAGTGGATGAGCCTGGCGGCAGTATTCATGATGGACTGGAGGGGGGATAGCCTATGTAAAGGTAAGCCATTGAGGAGGGAGTTGCAGTTGAGGCAAGAGATAACCAGGGAGTGAATTAGGAGCTTTGTGGTATCATTGGTTAAAAAGGGGCGTATTCTGGAAATGTTGCGGAGGTTGAGGTTTTCATGATTTGGACAGGGATTGGATGTGGGCCTGAAAGGATAGTTCAGAATCCAGGGTTACCCCTAGCACCCTAGCATGCAGGGATGGGTTCATAGTGGTGCTATTGATCCTGACCGAGAAATCAGGGGAAGAGGCATGTGGGGGAGGAAATAATATGAGCTCAGTTTTGGATAGATTGAGTTTTAAGAAGTGGTGTGACATCCAGTCTGATATGTCTGTTAGTAAATCGGTGATACGTGAGGGAACGGATGGGGTGAGCTGAGGAGCTCCCAAAAGCATGTGGGAAAATGTGTTATGGTCTGATGAAACCAAGGTTGAACTTTTTGGCCATAATTCCAAAAGATATTTTTGGCGCAAAAAGAACATTGCACATCACCAAAAGAACACCATACCCACAGAGAAGCATGGTGGTGGCAGCATAATGCTTTGGGGCTGTTTTTCTTCAGCTGGAACTGGGGCCTTAATCACGGTAAAGGGAATTATGAACCGTTACAAATACCAGTCAATATTGGCACAAAACCTTCAGGCTTCTGCTAGAAAGCTGAACATGAAGAGGAACTTCATCTTTCAGCATGACAACAACCCAAAGCATACATCCAAATCAACAAAGGAATGGCTTCACCAGAAAAAGATTAAAGTCTTGGAATGGCTCAGCCAGAGCCCAGACCTGAATCCTATCGAACATCTGTGGGGTGATCTGAAGAGGGCTGTGCACAGGAGATGCCCTCGCAATCTGACAGATTTGGAGTGTTTTTGCAAGGAAGAGTCAAGATGTACAAAACTCATACCCAAAAAGACTGAGTGCTGTAATAGAATCAAAAGGTGCTTCAACAAAATATTAGTTTAACCATTTGCCGACCACAGATAGCCGAATGACGGCTTCACTGCGGCCGGCCAGTTCTGGGAGGGCATCATATGACGTCCTCCCAGATTGCGCTCTCCTGCGCACCCCCGGGGGCATGTGCAACCAGCCATCTCTGTGACCGCTGTGTCCTACGAACACAGCTGATCACATGGTATGGTAAAAGGCCAATCACAGCAGCCTTTTACCATGCAGACGAGCTTTATAGGGATGCTGACTTCATTTTCCAGCAGGACTTGGCACCTGCCCACACTGCCAAAAGCACCAAAACCTGGTTTAATGACAGTGGGATTACTGTGCTTGATTGGCCAGCAAACTCGCCTGACCTGAACCCCATAGAGAATCTATGGGGCATTGTCAAGAGAAAGATGAGAGACATGAGACCGAACAATGCAGAAGAGCTGAAGGCCGCTATTGAAGCATCCTGGTCTTCCATAACACCTCAGCAGTGCCACAGGCTGATAGCTTCCATGCCACGCCACATTGAGGCAGTAATTGCTGCAAAAGGGGCCCAAACCAAGTACTGAGTACATATTAGTTTCACCTTTTAAGTTGCATTGCTGAAATAAATGAACTTTTGCACGATATTCTAATTTTTCGAGTTTCACCTGTATACCGCAATTTGTAAACACTATAACTGTCACGTAAACCAATTAATTTACACATATTGGGATTTTTTTTAATAAAGACATGTAGCAGAATAAATTTTGGCCTAAATTTATGACGAAATTTGATTTTTTAAATTTTTTTGCTGGACATGTTTAATAGCAAAAAGTCAAAAATATTGTTTTTTTTTCTCAAAATGATTGATCTTTTTTTTTTAAAGTGCAAAACATAAAAAAAGCACAGGCGATCAACGCACAGGCGCAATTGTCAGCCAAAGTAACACAGTGCTGTAACGCAAAAAATGGCCTGGTCAAGAAGGGGAGTAAATCCTCAGGAGGGCAAGTGGTTAAAGGTGGAAAAAGTTCTGAAATGATTTATCTTTATCTCAAATTTTTACATCACAGAAACCTGACATTTTAACAGGGGTGCATAGACTTTTTATATCCACTGTACATATATCTATATATAGATATATATCTATATATATATATCTATATATATATATATATATATATGCAGTAAAGTCTTCTTTCTGGCACCTCGACCATGCAGCTCATTTTTGTTGAAGTGTCATCATGTTGTACTGATTGGCATATTCAAGGCTTAGGACCTCTTTTTATGTCCTTTTCCATCTTTATAAAGTTCAATTACCTTGTTACGCATGACTTTTGACAGTTTTTTTCTGATCCCCATGGCTCAGTATCTAGCCTAGTCAGTGTTTCCATGTAAGAGCTAACAAACTCATTGATTTTTATACACTGACACTAATTGCAATATAAAAAGTCACAGATGTAAGACATTAACTTCTAATTGGCATTTTAACCCTGTGTGTGTCACCTTGTGTGTCTGTACCAAGGCCAAACATTCCAGGGTATGTAAACTTTGATCATGGTCATTTGGGTGATTTCTGTTATCATTGTGATTTAAAAAGGAGCCAAACAACTATTTGATAATATTGTATCCATGCTATAAACCGTTGGTCCTGGATGCACAATTGGCCCAGGTGCAAATAGTAAAGATTTGCATGCCCTGTCGACTATCGTAATATGAGGTTTTAACCCCTTATTTTGAATTTGTGATGCAAGTGAGACATAATACCTTCTGTTTTAGAAAATATCTACTGTGCTTCACACTGATTATGTTTTAGACCATCTCATTTATCAGACCACAAGTCTTGCAGGACCAAAGTCACAAGTGCATAGAGATAGCAAGCAGCTCATGCTTCTCCCTAGCAGCAGTTGATTTAATTTTAGCTAGCAAATTTTACAGAACCTATCCCAGGCTGCAAAGTGGGCTGTTGATCAGCATTTCTGCCTTGCAGGATTAATGTCCCCAACTCAAATCCTGGTCAGGGCATTATCTGCATGGGTTTTGGATGTTTACCCTATACTTGTGTGAGTTTCCTCCATGTACTCTGATTTCCTCCCACATTCCAAAAATATGCTGGTAGGTAATTTTTTTCCTGTGAAAACTGATCCTAGTGTATGCTTGTTCGATAAAGATCTTAGATTGTAAACTCATTAAGGGCAGGGACTGATTGGAATATGAAGTATTAAAAGGCTGTGTAAATTGTCAGCGCTGTATTAATACCTGAAATAAATATTTTTTCTTTAGGAACTTTTCAGCCGCTCCCTTGCTGACAGTGAAATGCGTTCTGCTCCATATGAATTTCCAGAGGAGAGCCCTATTGAGAAACTCGAGGAAAGAAGGCAGCGGTTAGAACGTCAAATAAGCCAGGATATCAAGTAAGGACACATAATATACTATAATGATTAGTTAGCTGATCACATAAAAAGAGCCATTTGAAATGGTATAGCCTACAGTGATATAGCCTACAGTGTAAAGTAGAAGAAAAAAAGTGCAAGTGTTTCTGTAATGTATATAGAAGTAAATGTAAATTGAGTAGTGGAACTGATAAGCTGCAAGATGTTTATAAAGGGATATTAAAAGCTTGTGGTTAATGGTGATAAACTGTGGAACAAATAAGTTCATTAACTGTTTATTATCTGTTCTTTCTGTTCTGTCCTGTTCTCTTCTTTTTCTTCTTTTTTTTCAAACCTGCTTTTCTCCATAGACTTGAGCCTGATATTTTACTTAGAGCAAAACAGGACTTTCTGAAAATTGACAGCAGCTCAGACTTAGAGTGAGTGACTCCTGTCGTCTCTGACTGAACATTAACCTATTTAAAACATGGCTTGGTCTTCCTGTATGTTTTGGGCAAATCACACTTATGTGTTTTAGTGCTAGTTAACTCATGTGCAGATATTTGCCTTTTTTTTTTTAGTGGTACTAGTTTACATATAAGCAGCCATCTGTGTGTGACACACAGTGACCAGTGAAATCAATGTCTGTTTTTTCATCTGTCAATGCAAATTATAACGGCAACACATATCTATGCATCATGATGTGCATCAAAAAAACACCTAAAAAATGCAAACGCAAAAGCATAAGTGTGAATCCAGCCTTATCCTTTACCTTTGTCCATCATTACAATTTTATTTCTATCATTTTTTCACTCATCTTTTCCCACTTTTTTGTATCCATCTCTTACTCTTCTTTCTATCTTTTTCCTCTCATTTTGCTTTCTCAGGTCATATAAAGAGGAACATGAAGATTTAGTTGATTACTTCCTAAAGGAAATTCCTCTTGAACGGGAATATCAGAGAGTGTCCATTTCGGGTGATGAGAAATGTGGAGTAAGTATGAAATGTGGAGGAAATTAAATATTCTTGCTTTTCTTAACTACTTACCTTATTATAATAGGTCTGTATCATATGTATACAGTATACTCCTGAAGTTATATGGAATGTAGTGACTGCAGTAGAATCAATGGAAAACCTAGCATTTTCAAAGGCTAATTTCACCTTTAGAACATGTTACATGTTACACTGGTATTTAGAGTGTAACATGTAACTGGCCCCCTTATCCCCCCCACCCCTTTCCCAGTGAGCTGGGGTTCTCCCTTGCAAACACTTTCACAGCTGCATCATTCATTCACAGAACTCTGTATATGAATAAACTACAAGTCCTGTCTTCCACCACGGCAGACTGCTTTTAGTTCTCAATGGACTACAAGTGCTCTGATCAGTGCAGCGGTAGGCAGAAAGCTGAAGGAAGAGTGCACAGGAGCCTGACATTGCATCTACAATCCACTGATTGTTGATGCAATGCATTGCAGGCTCCTGCAGGAAAACAATAATAAATGCACAAATTATTTTCTGCAAAAATATGCACATTTTTTATTTTTTTCCTAAAGGTGACTTAGCGTTTAATACGTGAGGTGGGTTATTTTTTAACACATACCCACCTTCTGGGTATGACAAAATTATTTTCAGCAATGGAATTAAGCACTCATAATGGGCAGAAAATAAATAGAGACAGTGGTTATTGCATTTATCTGAATGTTTTATTGATAATCATGGCACTAAAAAAAACCCCTAAAAATAAATCAAGGCATTAATGGCATTTTTTGGCTGTGCTGTGTAGAGTAGAGGTTAAAAACTCCATTTGGAGGACATCATTGATTTTCAGATACCATAAACATTTTCTGGGTGGATGGTCTGTTTCCAAAGAATAAGAAAGTGCACTTTTGCTGCACTTCAAGGGGTGTCTATCTGTCAGGTGGAGAAGACAAGCCACAGGGTTTATTATCCCCATGATGAGCTGTTTGACTGAATTTTGGAACAGTACCAAAAGATGTATGACATTGTGCCCCCAGTAACACCGCAGCACCAGCAGGTATTTGACAGTTCATTTTATGTAGCACATGGGGTACCTTGCATCAACTTGTTAATATTTTATACCACATCTCTTGAAGTTTGTTAGCTATTGGAGATTTGTGTGTGAAACGTACATAGTTTATAAGGTTGAAGAAAGGCATAGGTCCATCCTGTTCATCCTATATGTGTGTGAGCTGTCAATACTCTCAGCTTCCTGGGGAAGGATTTCCACAGTTTAAGTGCTCTAACAGTAAAGAACCCTTTCCAAAATCTAAGGTTAAACCTCCTTTCTTCTAACCTCAAATCATGGCCTTTTGTCCTGTTTAGGGACCTTTGATATGTAAAATGCATTCCCTTTGTTATGGGGTCATGTAATCCCTAGCTTCTGCTCCCATTGTTTTTAAACATGGGCAATTGGAAGCAGCATCCAGGCTGCTTACAATGTACAGAGGGGCCCAAAAAATGTATGCACACTTCAAAAGTTGTTATCTTTGCCCTTTTTAATTAACCATATTGAATTATGGCAGCAATGTGTAGTATTATATTCCCCTAAAGATGTCAGTAGTCGCACCATTGTTGATGTCATCATTTGACCGTCAGGACAGAGTCAAAGAAAACAGCAAGAGTCAAAGAAAAGGTAAGCTGGACTTTCGAGGAACGCAAGACCATTTTGAAATGGTATTGTAAATTTGAAAATGTGTGTGAAGTTCAACGACAATGGTGACACGAGTTTGGAACAGAACCACCAACATGACTAGTAATCACATATAAGTGATAAGTTCTGAACCGATTACACTGCGTGTGACGTGCACAAGCAAAGATTTGGGAGGCGTCGCACAGCAACATGCTTACTTGAATATGGTGTTGCAACAGTTTACATGCTGCCGCAAAAAGTCTGTCAATCAATGTGCATATGAGCCAGGAAATAGCAGATCACGCATAGAACATACATGAGGATGAGGTTGTACAGAAAATGGTGTGGTCTAATTTAGCGCAGTTTAAACTAAATGGTACAGTAAACCATCATAATTGTGTTTATTGGGCTTCTGAAAATCCTCACATTAGTGTGGACAAAGTTGTAAATTTACCGGGGCTCAATGTCTGGTGTGAACTGTCATCTAGGGGTTTAATTGGACCATTCTTTTTTTAAGGCGAGGTCACTAGTCCTGTGTACCTCGACATGCTTCGCACACCCATTTTACTGGCCATTCATGTGGCTTATGCAGATGAGGAATTAAACTTCCAGCAAGATGGTGTACCACCTCACTACCACCGAGATGTAAGAGACTATCTCGATGACATTCTGCCAGGATGTTGGATAGGGTGTATAGGTGCTGTTGAATTCCCTTCACATCCTCAGTTGCTATCTGTGGGGAACACTTAAGAATGCAGTCTACCATAGAAAACTGACTGCACTACGGGAAGAAATTGCAAAATTATGTAGAGCAATTACTGTGGACACTCTGGTCAATGTTGTTCATGCAGTAGATTGCTAAAATCAAAAGTGTCTGGATGGTAATGATGACTATTTTGAGCACCTAATGTAATTGCATAATTCAAGCATGACTTACAGCTACCCTTTGACGTTTATATAAATCTAGTAATAAAATTTTGATGCATATATTTTTCATGTTGAAGTGTTTATGCATTTGTTTGGGCCCCTCTGTATATGTATATGTAGGAAAGTGTTGAGTGTTGAGTGCATGAGACTTCATATAGACCAATATCAAGAAATGCTTGAGCTGAAGAGCATCTCAAAAGTCCAAAGGAGGGTCAAGCATCACGCTAAGTTCTGTCTAGTCAAGCCATTTACCCTGGTAAGACAAAATCTGCTTAACATAACAGGGATGTGCAAATCATATCGCCTGACGCCCAGGACATGCAGTGCGGGGCAGGTGGTTTTCTTTGACATTTAGCCCTGCTGCTGGTTTGCAGAGGATCAGCCTCGGGGAGCCATGCAGCTTACTACAGGGGGAAACAAGCAGTTTTAGTCCGGCTTGTCAGGACTGAACACGGATAGTCATTTGCAGCTGATGCGTTTAAGAAAGTGAGTGTGATGATGATTGCTGCATTTTCCTTCTCTCCTCTGCCTCCCCCCTCCCCGTGTTTGAGATGGTTGGTGTGATTACTCAGCTCTCTCTGCCCGGCTGCTTCGAAGAGTCCATGTCTGCTACTTCCGTAGCCTCCCAAGAGCCGCCTGTCCTCTTTCCCCGTCCCTCCTTCTACTGGTCAGTGTGCCAGGGCTGAGGCATCAGCACACTTCCTCTGAGCAGCTTCTGAACTTGGTTGCTTTTCTGATAAGAAATCAGAAAACAAACAAATCATCCTCCAACAGGTTAATGTGGTGTATCTGAGTGGAAAGTAAATATTTTCATGCGCTCTGGAGATGGTGACTTAATAAATTTAGAGAAAACAAATATAATTCTTTAGGAAATTTCAGAGATCAGCCTTCCCCTTCCCTCAGGAGAGGCAGACAGCTTCACACACCAGACCTAGCCCACTACACTTAACCTCTTCACTCCTACACAGTTTCACACACCAGACCTAGCCCACTATACATAACCCCTTCACTGCTACACACCAAATCTAGCCCACTACTCTTTTTTTTTTTAATTCTTTATTTTGAAGAAATAGTATAATGACTTTTACAATAAGATGACATTTGAATGGAATGTAGATAAACTTGGCACAGCAATAGGTACACAGTTATGTCCAAACATACAACTTATAAAACTCTGAAGTATGCAATACAATTAGTACATGTGAAGCCAATTAATTTTAGCCACACCCACAGAAGATACAATTTCTTCTTTCGTTTTGCATATTTACCATTGAAAAAAGAAAACAACATTCAGCCTCAGTGGGAATATATAGAAGAGAGGGATGAATTACCAACACAAAGTTTAGAAAAAGGAGAGGCTTCATGCTCTGGTGATCCCATTAGCCTACTGGCCAGTGTGGTGAGTTGCACGCCTGCCCTATTTATCTTATGATTGGGAGGCCAGTACGGTTTGATCCTTGTAGAAAAAAATAAGGGGTTCAGATTTTCCAGTGTTTTTCTACTTGCTCCTTGAGCATCATAGTCATGGTTTCCATTTCTTGAATCTCATTGATTCTGGCAAGCCAATGTGCTTTGGTAGGGGGTAATGGATTTTTCCACAGTGCTGGGATGCAGGCTTTTGCCATATTGAGAAGATGTTTTAAGAGAGAGTTCTTGAAACGTTTGTTTGAAAGGGGTGTATCATGAAGGAGAAAAGCCGTGGGATTTCCTCCAAGGGATCTTCCCGTTAATGTTTGTACCGTCTGTTCCACCATGGTTCACAGCTTGGGACACTCCCAAAAAATGTGGAGTAGAGACCCCACAGAGTTCTTGCACCGCCAACATGAATTCAAGACCTGGGGGAACATGCGATGAAGTGTCTCTGGTATCCTGTACATATATTGAGAAGTTTGTATCTCCACTCCTGGTATCTGCTGGCCAGGGAACCTTATGAGCAAAGAGTAAGATTCTGTCATTCTGCTTTTGAGAAAAGTAATGTTTAGGTCCCTTTCCCATAGCTGTAAAAATGGGAGTTCAGGTGGAGCCTCAGAGGCTATCAATGAGGCATACAAACGAGAAAGCGAGTGTCGTAGTGGTTCACCGCCATACATATACACTCAAACGAGGACGGCTCCCGCAAATTGATAAACTCAGTGGGTAAAGAGTGTAAGAATGCCCCCAGCTATGCCCTCTGGAGGCATTGTGCATTGTGCGTAACACACTAGTCAACCACTCTTGCAAGACGTGCCACTTTGTGGTACTTCACGGGGTCTGGGAATCCAGCTCCTCCCCTGGCCTTGGGCAAGGAGAGGATATTCCTCCAAAGTCATATGAATTTCAGGAAAGTACAGCTCAACCCTGGCAAGAAACCGGATGGTAGTCTTACCGTGAGGACCAGAAGCAGATAGCTAAGCCTCGGCATGATATTCATCTTCAAGATATTGATAGGCTCGAATCAGGTGAAGACCTCTGTGTCCCAGCATAGCAGGTCCGGTTTGATTGTCCTAACAAGAGAGGCGAAGTTAAGTTCAAATGTCCATCGTAGATCCCCCGGAATATTCGTTCCTAGATATCTAACGTGAGAAGCAGTCTACTTAAAATGGAACTGGGATGCGATTTGTTGCTGAAGGGAATGGTCTATTGCAATACCCAGGGCTTCTGATTTGGAATAGTTTATCTTAAAGTTTGAGAGAGATTCATAGAGTCGAAGTTCTTGCATCAAGGACAGCAGAGAGATGACTGGTACCATCACAAAGAAGATTAAGTCGTCCGCATAGGCAGCCAGTTTGTGTTCCATGCTCTTTGCCATGATGCCCTTAATATCTGGATGAGCCCTGATGGTCCTCAAAAAGGGTTCCATTGTGAGTATGAAGATTAGGGGTGATAAAAGGCATCCCTGCTGGTTCCCATTGCTGATAGGGAACACATCAGAAAGCACCTCATTGACCCTGACCTGTGCTGATGGGGTGGAATAGAGTGCGGAAATCTACTACAGCATTCCCTCCCCCATTTTGATATGTTCCATAGTTGCCCCCAGAAACGACCATGAGACCCAGCCCACTACTCTTAACCCCTTCACTGCTACACATCTTCGCACACCAGACCTAGTCCTCTACTCTTAACACCTTCACTGATACACAGCATGCACATCTTCACATACCGTGAAGATTTGCGCCTGATTTGTTTCTGTCGCCTGAATCAGGAAATACAAGCCGAGCTGTCACTCAACTCCTTAGATGTCAGACTACAACACAGGCACTTTAGCTGTTGGCATTCAGAAGCTCGGGTACCATTACAGCCGAGCAGGGTCACAGGTACAGGTCATCATTATTATCAGTGCCGATCTCCAGGAATACACGAGGGGGGTTCAGGATTTCACAGCAGTACTAGCACCCCATGCTTGTGCTGTAGTCTGGCATGTAAGGAGTTAAGAGACTTCAGATACCTCTATGGCTTTAGCTAGGTGCTTGGCTTGTTTTCCCTGATTCCAGCACATGTACAGTTGGGTACAGATCCTCATGCTACACTGGAGCTTGAACTGAGCACCCAACTGTTTCCCTGTGCAAAGGTAACCTGAAGGAAAAAAGTTTTTTTTTCTCATTGAGGTCGACGCCTCATTTACCTGCTCAGCACATGCGCTTCTGCTGAGCATTAGGATACCTTGACACTCCCCTTTCCTGATGAGTACCCAATTGGTGCTTGTCACAATGAAATGTCTTTCCCCTCCCTGCTAGTCCCCAGGTGCTGTGATGGAGACAGGCAGGGAAGTGTATAAAATTCTTTTTTTTTTTTATCAAGACAATTGTCATGAGGGACAAGTAGACTGGGACCCTGATTTAGTCCCCGGACAAGTAGTTTTTAAAATAAATTCTACACCCCTGCATAGCAGTATAGAATCCTATTGATTAGAACTAGGGGGAAGTCAGGGTTTCTGATTACCAGGGTTAGAAGAGATATTGGTGGATTCGAAAGTTTTCTTAGCCATCTGAGTGGTACTGCCTACTGTTGGGTAGGTAAGGACTTCAGAGGGCAGAGATGAGGACAGCCATGGTAATCCTAGGACTGGGATGGGGGAGTCTTCCTCAACCTTTCTGTTATGTTTCTCTGTTTGCCACATGGAGCATGGAGGAGAGAAAGAGCAGCAAAAATGGATCAAAGAGCAGCAAAAATTATTATTATACAGTATTTATAAAGTGCCAATGGTTCGCTCAGCGCTGTACATTACAATGGGAGACAATAAATGAGACAGTACAATAACAATACAATGTGATACACGAGGGGTTCGAGGGCCCTGCTCCTTGGAGCTTACAATCTAGGAGGGGGGGGGGGGGATAGTGGTACAGGAGGAAAAGCTGTGGGGGATGGAGTGATAGGAAGAGTGGAGGAGATCGGCAATTAGCAGGGGGCGGGGTAGGCTTCCCTATAGAGGTGGATTTTCAGGGTGCGCCTAAAGGAGAGGAGAGTAGGTGATAGTCTGATGGATTGGGGTAGGGAGTTCCAGAGTATGGGTGATGCCCTGGAGAAGTCCTGGAGGTGGGCACGGGAGGAAGAGACCAGGGAACTAGAGAGAAGGAGGTCTTGTGAGGAGCGGAGAGTGCGTTTTGGGTGGTATTTGGATATTAGGTCGGTGATGTAGTTTGGGGCAGTATTATGGACAGCTTTGTACATCAGTGTAAGCATTTTGAATTTGATCCATTGGGCAATCGGAAGCCAGTGGAGGGATTGGCAGAGGGGGGTGGCGGAAATGGAGCGGTTGGTAAGGTGGATGAGTCTGGCTTGGTGCTGTATTCAGGATCGACTGAAGCGGGGATAGTCTGTGGTGAGGGAGGCCAGTGAGGAGGGAGTTGCAGTAATCAAGTCGTGATATGATGAGGGAGTGGATGAGTTGTTTAGTGGTTTCTGGGGTTAGGAATGGGCGTATTTTGGCGATGTTGCGGAGGTGGAGTCTGCATGAGTTTGTTAGCGTATGGACTTGGGGCAGGAAGGATAGATTGGAGTCAAGAGTGACACCAAGTACTCTGGCTTATGGGGTGGGCCTGATGGTGGCATTGTTGGACGTGATGGAGAAGTCAGTGGGGTGGTGTGCGCGGGCTGGGGGGAAAACTAGGAGCTCGGTTTGGAGAGGTTCAGTTTAAGGAAGTGGAGCGACATCCAATCTGATATGTCGTTCAGCAGGCTAGTGATTCGGGCAGAGACCGAAGGGATGAGGCGAGGGGTCGAGAGATAGATTTGCATGTCTTCGGCATAGAGGTGGTAGTTGAAGCCGTGAGAGTGTATCAGTTGGCCAAGGGAGGAGGTGTAGATGGAGAAGAGAAGGGGCCCGAGGACAGAACCTTGAGGGACCCCGTCAGAGAGGGGGAGTGAGGGGGAGGTGGCAGTGTTATAGGTAACGCTGAAGGAGCATTGTGACAGGTAGGACGAGAGCCAGGAGAGAGCAGAGTCTCTGAGGCCGAGGGAGAGTAGTTTGTTGAGGAAGGGGGGGTGGTCGACTGTGTCGAAAGCCGCGGAGAGGTCGAGGAGGAGGAGCACTAAATAGTGGCCATTAGCTTTGGTGGTTAGCAGGTCATTGGTGAGTTTAAGTAAGGCAGTTTCGGTGGAGTGTAGGGGACGGAAGCCGGACTGTAGGGGGTCGAGGAGGTTGTTGTCGTTGAGGTGGGAGCTTAGGCGGTTGTAGACTAAGCGCTCAAGGAGTTTGGATGTAAATGGCAGCAGGGAGAAGGGCCTAAGGTTGTTTGGGTCAGTGGGGTCCAGAGAGGGCTTTTTGAGTATGGGAGTGATGTGCGCGTGCTTCAGAGGGGAGGGGAATGTGCCAGAAGCGAGGGAGAGATTAAAAATGTGGGTGAGGGAGCAAAGGATGGAGGAGGAGGAAGGTCGTAGGAGTTGTAAGGGGACAGGGTCGAGGGGGCGGGCTTCAGAGAAGACCTTAGTGACCACCTCGGTGGTAGTAAGGTCGAAGGAGTGGAGTGTTGAGGGGGCTTCAGTGTGAGGGATGTTAGGTGGGGTGGAGGTCTGAACAGTGGTGATGCCAAGGGAGAGGGGTGTTGAAGGAGTTGCTGTGTGAGAGGAGATGGGTGGGGAGGAGGTCTGGGCAGCGGCGATGTCCCTGCGAATTGTGTCAATCTTGTTTTTGAAGTGATTGGCAATCTCGAGGGCGGTGAGTGAGGTGCTGGGTAGAGGTGGGGGCGGAGAGAGTAGCAAATTGAAGGTAGAGAAGGGCCGGCGAGGATTGGAGGAGACGGTATTGATAAGGGTCAGAAAATAAGCATGTTTGGCAGCGTGGAGGGAGGAGGTGTAGGTGTGGAAGGCGGATTTACAGCGGGTGAAGGCTAGTTGGGACCTGGTTTTGCGCCATAGTCGCTCCAGCGCACGACTGCGTCATTTGAGAGTTTTGGTGTGATCAGTCTGCCATGGCTGGAGTGGTCGGGGTCTGATGCTTCGTGTGGTTAAAGCCGCTAGCGAGTCAAGAGCGGTTGACAGCGAATTGTTATAGGCAGTCGTGGCCAGGTCGGGGCAGGACAGGGGAAGGATGCTGTCATAAAGTTGATCAGCTGCAGAGTGGAGGGAGGCAGGGTTCAGGTTGCGGAGGTTTGCTGGTAGTAGTTTGGCATTTTGAGGGTTAGGCATTTGAGGATGAGGAGACAGAGAAGGTAATTAGGTTGTGGTCAGAGAGAGGGAAGGGGGTGTTTGTGAGGTTGTGGGGAGC
Organism: Staurois parvus; assembly: GCF_062004578.1. NCBI lineage: Eukaryota > Metazoa > Chordata > Amphibia > Anura > Ranidae > Staurois > Staurois parvus. The sequence continues at coordinate 4,552,553 of NW_028318057.1, forward strand.
GCAGAGATGGGAGAAGACAAGGACCAGGATGTTCCCGTCGGAATGGGTGGTGGATTGTATGCACTGCATGAGTGCAAAAGAGGAGATTAAAAGGAGGAGTTGGGATGTGGTTGGGTTGTTGATGTTGACAGGGATGTTGAAGTCTCCAAGGATGATGGTGGGTAGCTCGGAAGAGAGGAAGAAGGGTAGCCAGGCGGAAAAGTCATAGAGGAAGCAAGATACGGGTCTAGGAGGCCTGTAGATTACAGCAATCCTCAGGGGGGTTGGAGAGAATAGTCGGATGCAGTGGGTCTCGAAGGAGGAGAAGGTTAGAGAGGGGGGTGTGGGAGGACTCGGAAGGTGCTTAGTGGTGACAGGAGCAGACCAACCCCACCACCTTTTCGACCGTTGGGTCTGGGTGAGTGGGTCCAGATGAGACCTCCATAGGAGAGTGCTGCAGGGGAGGTAGAGTCAGTGGCTTGGATCCAGGTTTCTGTGATCGCTAGGAGGTTGAGGGAGCGGGAAACAAAGAGGTTGTGGATGGCGGTGAGCTTGTTGCACACCGATCGGGCATTCAGGAGTGCACACGAAAACAGGGGGGTGGTTTTGGGGAGCAGAGGGCCAGGTAATAGGTTGAGGGGGTTGTGGCAGGATGTGGAAGTGGGAGGGTGCCTTGTTGGTGAGCGAGATGGTGGAGGGTTCGGGGAGATGTCCCCCGCTGTTAGGAGGAGAAGAAGGGTGAGAAAGGTGGCATGGGAGCGGGATGTGCAGGAGCGTGTAAGTCTACCAGGGGAGGTGTTTGGGTCAGTGGGAGGGTGGAATATTAGGAGGAGGTGGTGGGTGCCATAGAGAGGAAGGAAGCAGTGAGGGCACAATGTACAGTTTGGGAGGAGCAGAGGGGTATAGAGAAGAGATTTTGGGAACGGAGGAGAGGAATATGAGGAGGAGGAATGGAGGAGGCATTTTAGGGAGGTACACGGAGTGGTGGACAGGCGTGGTGGGAGGTGATAGTCTAGCGTGCAGTGGCGTATCTCGTTGCTGTGTCTTCCGGTAGCTAGAGTTCTTGTGCCTAGGAACAGGATGGGTAGAGTTCAGGTCGATAGGTTGTAGCCAGGGGTGATCAGGCTGCGAGTATCAGTTTGTGAAAGTCTCGGTTTGAGGGGTGAGGTTAGGTTAGCAGAGATGAAGGGTGGTAATCAGTAGCGGAGGTGTTTTCCAGGTGGTGGAGATGGGGTGCAGAGAGGGTTGTGAGAGGTGGGTGATCAGATGTGGGTGATGGGCGTGGTAGGGCTGGGGGATCGCCCTATTCAATTTCAAATTCAAGCTGACCTCCAGGCACAGGGTACAACTGTGTCAGCTCGCACTATATAGGCCGCCATCTGAATGAAAAGGGATGCTATGGTAGGAGACCCAGGAGGACCCCACTGCTGACACAGAAACATAAAAAAGCCAGATTGGAGTTTGCCAAAACTTACCTGAGGAAGCCAAAATTATTTTGGGAGACTGTGCTGTGGACAGATGAAACAAAATTACAGCTTTTTGGTAAAGCCCATCATTCTACTGTTTTCAGAAAAAGCAATGAGGCCTTTAAAGAAAAGATTATAGTCCCTATAGTCAAACATGGTGGAGGTTCACTAATGTTTTGGGGCTGCTGTAATGCTTCAGGCACTGGATGTTTTGACCATGTGCATGGCATTATGAAATCTGAAGACTATCAAGAATTTTGGGGTGCAACATAGGGCCCAGTGTCAGAAAGTTGGGTCTCCATCAGAGGTCATGGGTCTTACAGCAGGACAATGAACCAAAGCACACATCAAAAAGCACCCAGAAATGGTTTAAGCTGAAGTCCTGGAGAGTTTTGAACTGGCCAGCAATGAGTCCAGATCTCAATCCCATAGAACACCTGTGGAGAGATCTCAGAACAGCAGTTAGGAAAAGGAACCTTTTTAGCCTGAGAGACCTGGAGCAGTTGACGAAAGAAGAGTGATCCAAAATTCAAGTACAGAGGTGTAAGAAACTCATTGATGGTTACAGGATTTCAGTTATTTTTCCAAGGGGTGTGATACCAAATATTAAATTGAGATGTAAATGAATACAGTAGTAATTCCAGTTGTAGTATACCTCTATTATTTCCTTGTATTTGCCCTCCATTGATATTCTTAGTTTCTGGCCCGGTTGCTTCAGACTATGAGGGGTACCAGATTAAGATTTGGCTGATTGCAAGGGATGAAACTGAGAGGCCCAGAAATCTGAAACAGACAAGGGATGGTAGTAAAATATTATTATAGGTTAAAGACAATTCTTTAAAAATGTATACAAAATAAAACAAATGTTCTTCAAATTAAAATGACATTCAAAATGCTTTGTGGATGCATTTCTAAAATATCAAAAAGCAAAGTTTTCAAATGAATGGTCAAAGAAATAAACTTCAGCTTAAAGTAATACTAAAGGTTCAGATAAAAAAAAATAACAAATACTTCATACTTACCTGCTCTGTGCAATGATTTTGAACAGAGCAGCCCAGATTCTCATCTTCTCGGGCCCCCCGCCAGAGATTCTGGCCCCCTCCCCCCTGCTGAGTGCCCCCAGAGCAACTGCATGCTTTCTCCCGAGGCACCTCTGTGTGCCTATAAGACACACAGAGCGCGGCTCGGTTCTGCCCCCAGCTCCCTCCTCACTGACTGTGATTGACAGCAGCGGGAGCCAATGGCTAAAGCTTTGACAAAAGACCTGGAAGCTGATCGGTTTCTAAGCAGAACTGCACCAGATTTTGCACTCTCCAGTTTTAGTAAATCAACCCCATTAACTCAGTTACAATGTGTATATTACTTACAAGATGTTTAACATTTTACTTCCAGGTTGGGGACTCTTTGTTTTAAACTCCTTTGTTTTTAATTCCACTTAATCCAATCCAATTAGTTCACAATCCCACTATGAACAAGCATTACTTTTAAAAGATTCTGTATTTTACAAGATTTCTTTCATAAAATTCTGTATAGCTTACAATACAACATTAAAGTATCAGAAAGTCACTTTTATTTAGTAGTTTGACTGGCACTAGTTATGTCAGTTTGTTGCAGATTTGTGATTGCTTACTGTTTAGAATAGAGTCTCTGAGTCTCAGAAGTGAGGCTGGGTTAAGCTCCTGAGATTTTGAGATCCTTAGCAGAAAGATCAGACCACATGTTGTACAGCAATTTAAAAGCTTAGTTCTTTCCAGCTCCCTATTCAAACATAATATATATTTATGTCTTTCTCACTGTTTTACATTACTGAAGAGTGTTTATTTACTATTCAATAGCTACTGTTGGAAATATACTTGTTTCCGCAGAAATGGGCACCTGTTTCCATTATTACAGTTCGACTGCAGGCACTTGATTTAGTCATCTAGTCCATCTCTGTTCCCATGCGGAGCCCCCTTGGAGCCTAGGCTATACATGGGGTTTATATCATGAAAAGAGAAAAAAGCCATCCAAATTGATACAAAAACCATATCTCAATAATATCTCCGACTCACTTATATAAGTGTGGATTATAAACCTAGTAATACTAGAAGACAAAAATTGGCAGTTGACTAGTGCAGAGCCGCCTGGAAAGTGGTTAATTAAATCCTACGTGGAGTAATATCACTACAAAGGTGAATGTGATTGTGTATTTATTTGATCACTTAGATCATGAAAAAGGTTGACATTGATAGGGTGAACATATTGTAATCATGTTAAAATTAAAGAGTTAAAATAAAAAAACGTTCGGCGTCTTCAAAAATGGCTGTATAGGCAGAAATGATCAGTATGAGGCAGTAAGGTTTTCCTTCTGTATTCATCTGTTGAGAAGTTCCATATTGTATAGCCTCATAAATTCTTTTCTCCTTTGGCTGTCCCCTTATGGATATCACAGTGAAAATGGATGAAATCCTAGGAATTAGATAATGGATTATGATGAATACACAGGAAACATAGGCTAATCATCTGGACATAGACCTAGCAGGGTGCACGTTTCATATTAACTAGGTAGTAATTATACCTCTCTTTACCTTAACAATAAATGTGCCATCATATAAAAATGGTGGATATGTGTCTTCCTGGATAACCTACATAGATGGGAATGCATCCACAATAAGAAGTGACCAGTGATACTAAAGTGTCATACAAACATTGAATGTGAATTACCCTGTGGAAGACCAGAAAAAATTCTCACTGTTGATATGAAAAACGTTTTTTATTTTAACTCTTTGATTTTAACATGATTGCAATATGTTCACCCTGTCAATGTCAACTTTTTTCATGATCTAAGTGATCAAATAAATACACAATCGCATTCACCTCTGTAGTGATATATTACTCCGCGTAGGATTTACTTAACCACTTTTCAGACGGCTCTGCACTAGTCAACTGCCAATTTTTGTCTTCTATACTTGGGGTTTCCATTTCTAGCCAAGTCAAGATTAAATTGGAACTGTACTTACCTCCACTTCATTGAAGCGGTGTTCACAAGAACCCTTGCCAGCCGCTGTCATCTTCCACCGGTCTTCTTCTTGGTTCTGATCTTTGGCCTTTTTGATTGGCCAGCCAGCATGTGCAGTTCATGCATTCATTTTGGCAGATGCTGAAATTGTGCACTGAGCATGTACCTGTACTTTGCTAACAAGCAAGTAAGAATACTTTAAGAAGGGGCAAAGTACATATATCTCTTTTGCATTAAAATCCTGTTTGTTCAAAAATGCCTTTAATGCCCAAAGGGTGGTGCAGCTTCTCTATCAGGTGACCACTATGATTGGCTCTCACAATGGCTCATAAGCGGGAGCCCATCCTACTGGCTGTCAGTGAGCACTGGCTGGGAGCACACACTGAGCGCGCTATCCACACACAACTTCAGGACGTTGAGGATGTTTATATGTGGCAGATGGGCATTAAAACCCACGTTTCTTTCTACCCCATATATGTGTTATACGTTGGCAAGAGGTTAACCACTTGCCCTCCTGAGGATATACCCCCCCTTCCTGACCAGGCCATTTTTTTGCTATAATGAAATTAAATTTACGTTCTTTTTTTCCCTACAAATAGAGCTTTCTTTCGGTGGTATTTGATCTCCTCTGCGGTTTGAATTGTTTGTGCTATAAACAAAAAAAGACCGCCAATTTAAAAAAAAAAACAATATTTTTGACTTTTTTGCTTTTAAACATGTCCAGTAAAAAATTTTAAAAATCACATTTCGTCACATTTAGATTGTAAGCTCCAAGGAGCAGGGCCCTCCTATCCCTCTTGTATTGAACTGTATTGTTGCTGTATTGTCTCCCGTTATATTGTAAAGCGCTGAGCAAACTGTTGGCGCTATATAAATCCTGTATAATAATAATTTAGGCCAAAGTGTATTCTGCTACATGTCTTTGCTAAAAATAATCCCAATACGTGTAAATTAATTGGTTTACGTGTTATAGCGTTTACAAATTGTGGTATATATCATGGAATTTTTTGGGGTTATTTTTTACTAGTAATGGTGGTGATCAGCGACTTATAGCAGGACTGCGGCGGACATTCTGACACGGAGGGGGGGGGTGGGCTAACTGTCACTGACATCCCCAGTGACACCAATACAGTGATCAGTGCTAATAAAAAGCACAGACACTGTACTAATGACACTGGGCAGGAAAGGGATTAACATCTGGGGCGAAAAAAGGGTTAACTGTGTGCTGTTTTACTATGTGGGCTGTGTGTGCTTTTGCGCAGCCATGCCGCCCTGTAGCAGTATTTCTGCGGTTAAAGTGGTTGTAAAGGCTGAAGGTTTTTTACCTTTGTGCATTCTATGTTAAAAACCTTTTGTGTGCAGCAACGCCCCCAGCCCCCTCAATACTTACCTGAGCCTCATCGTGATCCAGCGATGTGAATGATAACCTGGGCTGTCCTGGGTCCCTGCATCCTCATTGGTTGAGACAGCAAGCAGGAGCCATTGGCTCAGCTGTTGTCAATCACAGCCAGTCAGCCAATGAGGAAAGAGAGGGGGTGGGGCCAAGCCATGGCTTCGTGTGTGTGAATTGACACACAGAGCATCAGGTGCCCCCATAGTAAGCTGCTCGCTATGGGGACACCTGACAGACAGGAGAAGCCAGGAGAGCCTACGGGGGACCCGAGAAAAGGAGGACCTGGGCTGCCCTGTGCAAAACCACTGCACACAGTAGGTAAATATAGACATGTTTGTTATTTTACAAAAAAAAATTAACCTTTAGAATCACTTTAAAGCTAAAGGTGGCGTTTATGTCTCCTCCTACAGGTGTAGAAGACCCTGGTCATTTGACATATGTCAAAGGCATGTGACTGACTAGCCTCCTCCAATCACAGAGTTCTTTCTGCAGCCTTATGCAAACTCTGTGCAGGCTTTACTTATAGAAGGGGCAGTTATTTTAATGTACCTGTGATTATAGATTTTATTATGTTAATTACTAGGGAAATCACAGTTTCTCTCTAGGTCCTTTCATATCCTATAACTAAAAAAAGATCAGTGGAGACTGGAGAGATTTTTTATACTAATGGATACACAGTTTTCACATTACTGTATACCACTAAGCACAAGAGAAGTGTTCTGTTTTTTTTCACAAACGCAGTATTTTAGAACAGGATTTTTGTAAACAGGCAGAAGCCAAAGTTATCTGTGATTTCCATAATTCTTCCTAGAATTAGTATGGCAGATTATAGGTGATGAAGTTCCATCTGCTTCTCTGCTCCAGCCTGGCAGTTGACTGCTTTCTTGTACAGATAAAAGAGTCAAAGGTCAGTAAAGTAAGCTGTTTACCTGCTATTGCTGTTAACCCTTTACACTTTGTGCACTCCAGATATGTTAATAAATCATCTGCTATACTTTTTCTTTAGCTTTAAAGCAGCTGAACTACCTAAAAATACAGAAAACAGAAACATATTTTAGCCATGCTACAGAAGTGGTGGTTGGGTCTTAAAGTGAAATACACAAATATGTGCAATTGAAAACAAATGATGAAAAAATAAATAATCATAGCTGATCTGCACTGAACCATTTCTCAGACAAATCACAAATTGGGACAAATCCCAAAATTAAGGATGCAGTCAGACTGTGTACAGTAATGAATATATACAGCGGGTAAAATAAGTATTGAACGCGTCATCATTTTTGTAGGTGCTATTGACATAAAATTTTTACCATGTCAGTAACAACCTATGCAATTCATACATACAAAGAAACCAAAACAAATAAGTTCAGAAATTAACCACTTGCCCTCTAGAGGATTTACCTCCCTTATTAACCAGGCCTCTGCTACTCGGCGCTGCACTAATTCAACTGATAATTGCTCGGTCATGCACTGCTGCACCCAAACTAAATTTACGTCCTTTTTTTCCACACAAACAGAGCCTTCTTTTGGTGGTATTTGATCACCTGTGCGCTTTTTATTTTTTGTGCTATAAACAAAAAAAGACCGAAAATTTTAAAGAAAAACTATATTTTTTACTTTTGGCTATAAAAAATATATAGTAAACTCAAAGTTAGTTATAAATTTAGGCCAAAATGTATTCTGCTACATGTTTTTGGTAAAAAAAAATCCCAATAAGTGTATATTGATTGCTTTGTGTGACAGTTATAGCGTCTACAAACTATGGTATAGATACTGCAATTTACACCATATTATTTGCTATACAGCGCTGCGCTAGTTTAACTGACAATTGCGCGGTCATGCAGTACGGTACATAAATTAAATTTATGTCCTTTTTTCACACAATTAGAGCTTTCTTTTGGTGGTATTTGATCACCTGTGCGTTTTTTATTTTTGGCCCTATAAACAAAAATTTTTGAGAAATTGTTTTTTAAAAAAAGATATATAAAAATGTATTCTGCTTCATGTTTTTGGTTAAAAAAATCCCAATAAGTGTATATTTATTGCTTTGTGTGAAAGTTATAGCATCTAGAAACTATGGTATAGATCAGGGGTGGGCAACTGTGGCTCTCCAGCTGTCCCATCATGCCGCTGCCTTTGGGAGTCATGCTTGTAACTGTCAGTTTTGCAATGTTTCATGGGACTTGTAGTTCTACAACAGCTGGAGGGCCACAGTTTCCCACCCCTGGTATAGATAATGGAATTTACACAACTTTTACTTTCTGACTGCCATTCACATTTCTTGAGGTGCTAAAATACCAGGATAGTACAAACACCCTCAAATTACCCTTTTGGAAAGTAGACACCCTAAGCTATCTGCTGAGAGGCATATTGCGTCCATGGAAGAATTATTTTTTTTCCACACGTTTCTGGAAAATGACAAAAACTTTTTTTTTTTACATAAAGTTGTCATTTAAATTATATTTTTCTCGCACAAGCCATGGGTATATGTGGAATTACACCCCAACATACATTCTTTTACTTCTACTGAGTATGGAGGTACCGCATGTGTGAGACTTTTTCGGAGCCTAGCCACATACAGGAGCCTGAAATCCAATGACCACTTTGAAAGCCTGAAGGTGCGTAGCTTCCCCATTTCACTTCCTCACTGAGAAACGTTTTGGCAGTCTAGCCAAGTACAGGACCGCAAAATCCAATAAGCACCTTCAGGCTTTTAAAGGGCTTTATTTCCTCATTACACTTCCTCACTACCTATCACAGTTTCAGAGGCCCTGAAATGCCAGGGTAGCACCAAACCCCCCAAATGACCCCTTTTTGGAAAGTAGACACCCCAAGGAATTTAAAAAGAGGCATGGTGAGTATTTTGCAGATCTCATTTGTTCTCACAAGGTTTTGAAATATAAAAAAAAAAAGAAAAAATGTTTTTGTTTTTTTTTTCTTCAATTTTCAAAAACGTGTGCCAACAAACAAGATCTGCAAAATACTCACCATGCTTCTTATCAAATTCCTTGGGGTGTCTACTTTCCAAAAAGTGGTCATTTGGGGGGTTGGTGCTATCCTGGCATTTCAAGGCCTCCGAAACTGTGATAGGTAGTCAGGAAGTGTAATGAGGAAATAAAGCCCTTTAAAAGCCTGAAGGTGCTTATTGGATTTTGGGGTCCTGTACTTGGCTAGACTGCCAAAACGTCTCTCACATGTGGTACCCCCATACTCGAGAGAAGTAGGAGAATGTATTTTGGGGAGTAATTCCACATATACCCATAGCATGTGTGAGCAATAAATCATCTAAATTACAATTTTGTGTAAATAAAAAAAACATTTTTTTGTCATTTTCCAAAAAAATTAATTCTTCTATTGATTCAATATGCCTCTCAGCAAATAGTTTGGGGTGTCTAATTTCCAAAAAGGGGTTGTTTTGGGGCGTGGGGCATTTTATACCCAGCATTAGAAGTTTATGCCACACATCACTCACTCTGCTAACCACCTAAAGACCAAGCCTTTTCTGACACTGTTTGTTCACATGAAAAAAATCTGTATTTTTTGCTAGGAAATTAATTTAAACCCCAAACATTATATATTTTTTTTAAAGCAAACACCCTAGTGAATAAAATGGTGGATGCTGCAATTTTTTATGTCACATAGTACTCGCGCAGCAATTTTTCAAACGCAGTTTTTTAAAAAAAAAACACTTTTTTTACTTTTAATGCACAAAAACACAAAATATTGGCCAATTATTTGGTAAACTATAATAGATGATGGTATGCTGAGTAAATAGATACCAAACATGACATGCTTTTTAAACTGCACATGCCCCGTGCAATGGCAACAAACTGCATATGTTTTTAGTATCCATAAGCAACGTTTTAAAAGCCTTTACAAGCTATCATTTTAGATTTACAGAGGAGGTCTAGTGTTAGAATTACTGTCCTTGATCTGACGTTCCTGGAGATATCTCACATGCATGGTGCTACCGCTGTTTCCATACTGGCACAGGGTCAACGCTCACGAAAGCAGATGCTTGCGTCCGCGGGGAGGACGAGGGTACTTTTTTTTTTTTTTAGTTATTTTGATTTTTTAAATTATTTTTACACTGTCTCCTTCATTTTTCTTTTTTGATCACTTTTAATCCTATAACAGGGAATGCAAATATCCCCTATAACTTCAATGGGCATTGTCATTTATTCTTTTTTGAGAAATCTGAGTTTCGCAATACGAAACGTGCCGGAGAAGCATTAAATTCATAAACCGAGGTACCAATATATTGTGATACTGTTTATCTTTGCATTGAAACCCTTGGCCCTGCAGATCAGAAAACATTCTGACGTTAACGGTTTCGTATGTAGGGGTCAAAAGCACAAACATGCCTTATTTGTGGATGATATCCTCATTATGTTGTCCTGTCAATAATCTCCATCCCCAATTTATTTGATGTATTGAAATAATTATCTCACATGTCGGGCTTTAAAGTGAATCATTCATCCAATCGATCACCCTCTGAAACATTGAGAGGAATTTTCTATTTACCTGGAAATCTTATGCCCCTTCATACTTAAGCATACACTTGGCTTCCTCTTTACAGACCTCAGAAAAACTACCTACCTCTTTATAAAAAACTGGCAAAGGACTTGGTCAGATGGCCAAACCCCCCATCTTGGTTAGGTAAAATATGTTCAGTGAAAATGAATATCCTCCTGAGAACCCTATATTAATTTAGAACATTCCTATTGCCATTTCTCCTGCTGATCTCAAAATGTACCAAAATCAATTGTTCAGATGGGTTGATAAAATACCAAGGGTAAATAAGGGAACCCTATGCATGCCAAATCAAGGGGGGACTGAGAGGGCCAAATTTGCTTAAATTACTTTAAAGGATTTTTTGAAAATAATAAACATGCTATACGTACCTGCTCCGTGCAATGGTTTTGCACAGGGCATTCGCTATTCTCCTTTTCTGGGATTCCCCTCCAGTGCTTCTGGCTCCTCCCCCTTGCCGACTGCCCCGATAACAAGTGGCTTGCTAGGGGGGCACTCATGCAGGCTTGATCCCGAGCCTTGCTGTGTGTGTTCATTGACACCCAGAACGTGGCCTGACCCCGCTCCTCCATTCTTTCCCCTCTGGCTGTGATTGACAGCAGCAGGAGCCAATGGCTCCCACTGCTGCCATGATCTCCAATTATCAGAGAATGAGAGATGAGTGAGACACTGCTCTCAGGCACAGTGCTGGATCGAGATCAGTCTCAGGTAAGCATAGGGTGGGGGTTGGGGAGGGAGCTGCACATATAATGTTGTTTACCTTCATGCAGAGAATGCATTATATTAAAAAAACCTTCTGCCTTTAAAACCACTTTACATATTATCAATCTGCACAATTGTTGCAGTTCATATTTCATTCCCAACACTCAAGTTCTGGAATAATTTTCTTGCACCCTCAGACTGGTCAGCCATCTTATTTGGATACCATCCAAAGACAGACCCCCATTCTTATTCCAGTCTCTATCTAACTCTCTGAGTTTATGGGACCGGCTGAATGTATCACATAAATTCAAATCATGGTTCATTAGCTCCTATTCTCCACAATTCAGCAATTACCCCATGTCTTACCACTATAGATTTTTTGTGGTGGACCAATTATGGTTTTTTGCATTCAGCAAATTTGTGTAACAAAAGGGGAATCTTGCTAAGTTCACTTTTGCAAGTGAAATTCCAACTACTTGCAAAAAAAATTACTGCTACTCTCAGTTATCACACTTTTTCTTACCTTGAGACGTCATTCAGATTTGATAACTATGTCAACCATGGAATATCTCTGCAAACAATTTCATAAGATGACTGACTATACTTCAGCAATACATGATTTACTGGACTTGACACCTCTCAAGTTGTCTTACATGGAAAAATGGCACTGCTTGAGGCTCGAGATCGAAGTTTATAAGCTCAGTGTTCAGTAGGGTGTGTTGGGCCACTGCTTGTGTGAGAGCAGTGGTCTTATGTTGCTATTTTTCTAATGTTGCTGAAGCACTTAGCTGATAAAATAAAAAATAAAAAAAAGCATATTTATTATTCTACATGCTATGTGGCTGACCTACAGTAATGAATTAAGAGGTTTCAACAGGGCTTTAATGTGGTAGGGCACACCACTGGCCAGTATAGAGACAAGAATGGTGGAAGGAGAGGTGTAAAGCTTCACTATTCCTATGTATTTTTTGTCATATGCTGAGTTTGAATTGTGTAGTTTTGAGACCAGTTTACATTAGATCACACTAAAGCTCTGAGGTTTTTGTCTGCACCACTGAATAATCCATGGTGTAATTTTGAGAATTCCATATGTCATATTGTTATGAAACAATTTTGAAGTTTGCCAGATTTAAGGGCCAGTTCACACTATAGAAACACAGTCCAGATGCGTTCCAGGTGCATTTCTGAATGCACGTTTTTGACGCATTCTGGTGTGTTTTTGATACGTTTTTGATGCGTTCCAGAGCATTTTTGGTGCATTCCAGTGCATTTTTGATGCGTTTTACCACGTTCCAGTACAGTTCTGTGCAGAAAAAAATGCAGCATGTTTTACTTTTTTTTCTGCAACCGGAACGCAATGGAAACTGCAAGCAATGATTTGAACTATGACATTGACAACCATATAACCTATTTTCTGTGCTTTTTGGATGCAGAAAAGAACCTACTGAAACAAATCTAGTGTGAACTGGCCCTTAAGCATGTATCATCTTGGGAAAAAATTATTTCTTTGCTAGAAGTGAGTACTTGATTTACATATAGCGGTGTTAGCCAGAACATTCTACAATCTAGTAGTAGAAAGTATGATGGAACTCATCACTTGTTTTAGGATCTATTATGTTCCATTCAGTTTTATTCTTGTTGTAAAGTGCGAGCTGCATCTCATTTGGGTCTTTTTTCTTTAGGTTCCATTTACAGATTTGTTGGATGCAGCTAAAAGTGTGGTGCGGGCTTTATTCATTCGACAGAAATACATGAATCTGTCCATGCAGAGTTTTTGCAGGACCACTTCTCAACACCTTAAGCAGCTCAGTGATGAGACTCTAGAGAGTCCACTCCATGAAGAAACAGCTGATACTCCTGTAGCTGAAGGTAATTAAGATGTCAGAATAATAATATAATGTGGTGAATAATATAGTTTATATAGCTTTCTGATGGTGATTTCCTTTGTTTACTTTTACATAACATGTTCATATACTATATTTATTTGGTTGTTAGCTATTTTAAGATATTGATACATGTACATTTTTCTTTAAACAGATGCCCCTGTTCATCCTCCCTTCTCTCACCAGCACCCATATGAAGTATGTGATCCAAGCACTATGCCTTCTGACTTGGATTTTGGACTGAAGATGGTCAATGGTGTGATTCATGTGTACACAAAGCGAGATATTACAGATGCGTAAGGATACTATTTTTCTAATTCAGCCCTTTGTATAGAGTAAATGAGATTTCAGTACATACCCCAACCTGTTTTTGTTCTTTAGTAAATATAGGTCATAACAGAATAGGTGTCTCATTAGGGAACTCTACTGTTCTTGTTAGAGAGGTAGCCAGGTGTAGTTTGATTCTATTCATACTGGAGAAAGCTGAAACAGAAGCCGACTTAAACTGTCTTGTTCTGGCTACAGCCAGTCTTCCATGATGGTATTGTATGTGCACCTACTTGAGCACTGTTAGTAAATAGAAAGTGCCTCCACATCAGGTCTGTTTTAAGTGTTAGAACCCCACAGGTGACTGAAAACCCCAGGCTATTGAAACCATCCAGTGATCAGGTATGTACATACTTCATGAACTGATGGGTCCTTGCTCCATACCATATTCTAAGCTGCAGTATTAGCTCATTGCCATGATGGACAGCCTCAGCAACCAACAGAGGCTTGGAGGATGGAAAAGGGCAAGATCAGGGTCCTGACTGTCAGCCCACTTCAGAACACCTTGGAATTCTGGTCATTAAGATAGTTTACATCAAAAACAGACCTGATTTGCAGACATTTGGAGGTTCCCAGTATAAGCTGACAAAGCTGGAATAGGCAGGTATATAGCACTTCTGAAATCCAAAAGCGAGCCTACTGGAGCAGTGATGCAAGTCATGGAGATTTCTTTTTAATGTAGAAGGCACAGATACTGTTCATTGGGAAAAACAGGTAATGCCTTGATGTGCTTTGTAGTAACATCTGCTTAATCATTAGTGCAAAATATGTCAAGGCATTAACTGCCATTTCCCCATGTATACTGTATGTGCTTTCTACAGTAATACTCTTGTGCATTGCAGCGCTGCTTTGATGGCCTCTTTCTTTTGGATTATTTCTGTCAGGCTAGACCAAGTTGAGACATGAGGGAGCGGCTGTGGGTGGTTGGAATCCTGGGTTCCGATTGCTTCATTTGTATATAACACTTCTAGTTAAAGAATATGTAAACCAAACATTTCATATTCCTGATATGTGCCTGCTGTACCATGTAATTGGATGAAAAAGTACCCTGTTCTCTTTGTATTGCTTTCCTTGAAATCCCTGGTGTTCCTGCAAATCCCTTTGCTTTCCTATTAAAAACTGACCACACTAAGCATGCAAGCACAGCATGGTCATTTCTCAAGTTGTGTTGGGAACTCTCCTCCAATGATCAGATTCTGCTGACACCCCTTCCCCCCCCTTGCACAGCCATTCACTGGGAAGATCAACGTGCTGCTGTTTCTCAACCTCCAGCTCTCTGTGCAGCTGAGAACAGAGATGTGATCACTTATAAAAAAGGGAAAAAAGGTATTTATTATGATTATTATTATACAGGATTTATATAGTGGCAACAGTTTATGCAGCGCTTTACAGTGTAAAGGGGGACAGTAAAATTATAATACAGTTTAATACAGAAGGAATAGGAGGGCCCTGCTCACAGAGCTTACAATCTAAAGGGAGGGGGAGGTGGTACAAAAGGTAATAGCTGTAGGGTGTGATCTGATGGAATGTTCTGTAATGTTTTTATATGTATATATACATGTTTTGCCTTTCATTTCTGTTTTAAACTGAATGGGTTATTTTACACGGTGCTGGTTTACATATTCTTTAATTTTATTAATGAAATGTGTTATCTCCCTTTTGATTACCAGGGATAAACTTTTAACTCATTTGTTTCATATTACCTATGCTGTTGTTATGGACACATACTGTATATCTTTTCCACTGTAATCGATATCTCCTGTGTACTTCCTTTTTACTCTATGCCAGTTCACTTTCCCAGTTATGAAATGTTTCCATCACATGGCACATTTTTCATTACAGGACAACTGAGCTTGACCTTCCATACCCAGATCTGCAGGAATTTGTAGCGGATATGAATGTCCTTATGGCTCTTATTATTAATGGCCCCATGTGAGTAAACTTGAATTGAGGAGGAAACACATGACTGCTGCATGTTAGATGGCATGAAATGCTGCTAGTATATACAGCTGGTAAATTACATTGTACTGCCAATTTCCTGTCTACTAGATGCTCAGGCAGAACTATGGTTTTCTTTTTTTACGTAAACACTAAAATTTGCAAGTTATATCTAGTGCATGTATACAAACGTATGTGTCTTGAGGCTTTTCCAGAAGGTCTCCCAGCTGCTGTGCTGACACAGTGCAGGACTTAGGGTTCTCTATGATCTCTTTGCTTCAGTCCCTGTGGTTGTGCAGCCCGGAGGTCATAGGCCTTGCATATCTCCTTCTTAGTATGTCATTATGCTCCTACATTGGTATAAGGGACAGAGGGTCACTGCAAAGAGCACTCTGACCCCTCCCAGGCTTGTGTTCTCACCAATCATTTAATAGGCAGCTGCATTTTTTAGAACAAATAACAAGTGAACGATCAGAGGAGAGAGGGAGGGTTAGGGAGGAATAGAAATGCTCTATTACACACATAATAAGGCCTAATTCACATGAGCGAACCGACCGGGTCCACCTGAAAAACAGACAGTCTGAAAAACAGACAATTGGACCACCAATTGTTCTCTATAGGCAGGCGGGTGTCATGTGTCTGTTTACACTTGCCTGCAATAAATCCGATCCGGTCCACCAAAATTAGACGGATATGGATCCGTTCACCATCCATTTAATGGATTGGATCAAATGACAGTCGGATATAAATGGACAGGCAGTTTGTTTACATCCAACCGCCCCATAGAGAACAGCGGGATCACTTCCCTCATATGATACCACTGCCCTCATCACCTCCCAAATGCAGAAGAAGAAATGAGGAAAGGTGGCATGTGGACAGTTTAAAATAAGGATAATATGGATAATACAAAAAATAACACAGATTATGCATACTTGCATTCATGATGTTTACATTAGAAGTATGCTCTTTTGATCATACTTCTCCTGTGGGTCACAGGAGTGCATTTAGTTCTGCACTCATGTGACCCAGATTCAGCCAACAGTGGGCTAAAGTCTGCTGACATCACAGAGCCAGTCCAGGCTCTGCAGGGATCCCGACAATAATGTCTGGATCTGTCCAGATGTCTAACTGGCAACTGGCTCAGCCTCAGCGAGTCTGAAGACTGAGTTGTCACGATCGCGGCGTCAGACCCCAGACCTTCTTACCAAACTCGTGACCGAAGGGCTAACCGATCTACAACCGTGATGTGATGTGCGTAACAATGCAACACCCAGCTGCACCCTGCACAACGATTTTCGAGCTAATGGACAACAGATCGATGTGCCGTCAGCCTGAGTGATTGTTACTGGGTCAGGTTAATTACGCAATTAACCCCTTCACACTGCCACTACCTCCTTTTTGTTCAGAGAAAGAGGAAACGCTCAATATCACTATAACACTATAATAAGTAAAATAATTGTCCGCATAACCCAGTCATTGACACAGGCTGGTTATACAGAGAGTTAAAACAAACAGTAGAGTCTATTTAAAGGCAGGGATTCGTAAATTGCAATTAAGGGCTGTAGAAACAGTTCAACACTTTCAGAAAGAGAGATTTATTACTAAAAGGGTCAAACAGGTGCAATAAAATATTTACAGAGAAGATGTACTAAGATATATATATATATATATACATAAAAAAACAGCACAGCACAGCAAAGAGATAACAGGGAGAAGTTAAAGGGTTAAGTTACTTGCCATTAAGCCTTGAATGGAAGCAGATCACGTTTCAGAGCGAAAGGTCTCCCCAGGTGGTAGATTGATGTTAAGAATGGGAGACGTCTTTAACTTACTTTCTTAGGCCTGATAGCCTGTTTTAAAGTGTCCCAGCAGAGGGGTGGTTCTGAGTAACTGACCAATACTCTGTTTAGAGAGGGATCGGCAGGCGGAACCCAAAATTGGAACCAACATCTTTCATAATTCATATTCTGGTCTATAACTTCCCAGCTGCACACGCGACAATTTACCCGCAGGTATATTATTATGCAGACAAGTCTGAGGTTTATCTAGATATGAATTATGAAATTATATGTTGCACGGTTCACGAGTTCTATGGTTCGGCTCCCCTGATGGTCCGAGATAATTCGAATGACCCATCAAACTGTTCGCCTGCTCCTAGCCAATCTGACGGGATGTCTGGTTTTTATGTCTCTCATATTCCAAGATATGAGACATAGTGGAAAAATGGAGTTTAACAGAGTTTATCTGATTCTGTCACCTCCACTGAGTTAGGCTCATCAGGTCAGCATTTCTTTCAACTTCTGGGAAGGCTCGTTATCTGTTTTACGAGGTGTGAAACTACACAGGCACGTTGGTCAGTGAGGCTCCAATTCTCTTGGGAACACTGGCCTTATCCTTGCCTAGGTGAGAAAGGCTACACTTTCGCAGACCTCTCGGCACCGAACTAGGGATGCCTTGCCTTGCCAGTGACCCATAAACAGGGCCAGATGTCTCCTCTCAGTAAGAGGGAGGGGTGGAAAGATGAGGGGAGAAAATGGAGATGCCTAACAAAATGGTTGAACCGCGTCCATCTCTGATGCGCACGTTTGCGACATTTTGGCTAAGATCAAGTGTAGTATCTGTTCTTATCAGTGTCCAGTGGGGGTGCTACCGACCATTCTAGTTTACGGGGATGGTTGTTGTACAGTACCCTCACTGGTATGATGGGGGTCCGGAAGGCTAGTACCGGAGGGACAGAAACCAGGGAGCGCCATGATTCGTTCTGGGGCCTTGGGAGTAATTCCTCTGGGGAGACCGGAAAGACCCAGTTCCTCCTGGTTTGAGCATGCTACCTTGGTCTGGCCTGGGGTCGGGGACGCAAAAAGTCCGCAAACTCAGTGCCCCCTGGGGAAGACGCTCTCAGGGGTGTCACTAGTAACACTTGGGTGTGGGACCCCACGGTGTGAAGATGACACATGGCCACTGTTTTTCACATCTTTTTGCACAGCGCCCTAAGGACCAGGTCTTTTGGCTAAGTCCAGGGCAATTTTTGCTACAGGCCTCAGGGCCTGGTCTGTGCACTATTAGGCACGGTACCACTTTTTTATTTTATTCTATTTATTTAAACCACTCCCACGTTTTGTCACTTTTTGCTTTCTTATGTGTGTGTTTTTCACGGATGGAGGGTGTGGGTCCTCGGGCCTTACCTGAAGTCTAGGGTGAGGATGTGTGGCCATACGGTTCCTTCCTCCCCTGATCCCTAGGGGGTTTTCTCTTCGGGAGAACCCCCTTGCCTAGTACTGGATGTCCGGCTTCGGCTGGGCATAAGGAACGGTGGTCCACCAGGCCTTTTGGCCAGGAGGACCAAATGGGAACCTTGTCCCTGTCAGGAGCTTCGTGCCCCGGGGGATCGGGTGAACGGTCCAACCCTTTCGGGGGTAGGACAAACACACCCCTAAGTGCACGTTTTTCGTGTGTGTGTTTCTGCACTTGCACTTTTTTGCGGACACTTACGGGTTTTTTCGTTATAGTTCCACGTTTGCGGACTTAAAAAAAAAAAAAAAATGAGTGTTCAGCAGTCTTTGTGCCGAGTAGAGCCAGCAGGTTACAGCTGCTGCATCTGATCAATGTTGTGGCCTTCTAGGTGTTGTTTGTTTTCTTTTCATTCCCACATGTCTCTTAAAGGCACCACGACTTTTGACACATAAAGTTGCATGACAAGTTGCAGCCCATTGTTTTCAATGACACCCGTTCAGATCAGGTCTGAAGGGGGCCTTATAGTTTCAGAGTGTTTTCGTTCTAAAATATTTGTACTTTATGTATATGCTTTCGCGCTCCACTTTAATAGTACCACATGAAGCCAGCAGATGGCACGCTTTAGGCAAGAGTGCTAGTTTTCTGAATGCTCAGATAACAGCTTCTGTACCTTTGATAACATCTGTGTGACTGTTCTAGCAGGATGATTTGACTGTACAGATTGCTAAAGAATCAGGGAGACACATGAACTGCTAACTCCTGGCACAGACAGGACCATACCAAGCACTTCCAACAGTAGGTTGCACTGGACTTTCTCATTTGAAAGACTAGCATGCTTTTCAAACTAAGGGCCCATTCACATGGGCGCTTATGTGCATCAGGGGATTATTCCCGCTGGGATCACAGGTGTATGTGAACAGTTGCAGCCGTGCAGCCTGTACAAAGCAATGATAGGTGGAGAGGTGCCATTGCTGTTCACATGTATCCACACAATCAGGGGGTAATTGCAGTTAGGGACAGCTGTTCAACCCTGGTGGCATCTGTCTGTATCCAGGGTGTCTCATCTGTCCCTAACACAGGAGACTGTTAGTCATGCAGATATATGGGAAGAGCAGTGGCTCCTCTGCCCATCATTACTTTTTACAGCAGATGTTCAAAAGCACCTGTGATCACAGCCACAAGAGTCTGACGATTCTTGCCTCTGAAATCTACTGTATGCACATAATCTCCCATGTGAAGGAGGTGTTAGTGTTGCTGATGTAACCTGTTTTAACCGTGTTTTGTAAAATAAAGTTTTTGTTTCAGTAAATAAATGTAAAATTCATTAAAAGCCATTATGTATTCTCATTAATATTTACCAAGCTTAAATTCCACATAGTAAGTCTTTCTGCTACCGTCGGCTGCAGTACCTGAGCTCCCGCTTCCAGATGCATGTTCTTCTCAATGAACTGAAAGAGCTAGCAGCTCAAAAGAAGGTCCCTCACAGAGATTTCTACAATATACGTAAGGTTCGTTCATTTTCCGTGTGTGCTTGTTGTCTGTTCACCTACAGTTTAATGTGATACTTATCTCAGGCTTCACTTTTAAAGGTGGACACTCATATACATGCAGCTTCCTGTATGAACCAGAAGCATCTTCTACGGTTTATTAAACGGGCTATGAAAAAGAACAATGAAGAAATTGTGTTTGAAGAAGGTGGAAAAGAGCAGACACTGCACCAAGTCTTCCAGAATATGAACCTAAAAGCATATGACCTGAGTGTAGACACGTTGGATGTGCATGCGGTGAGTTGAATGCATGGGGATAATAGCTCTAAATACCTTATATTACAGTTAGAAAAAGAACACAGCTTCCTTTAACCCTTATTCACACTGAGATGATTTCTGATGCATTCAAGAACACATTGAATAACATGACTAGTGAAATAACATGAGTTTCTATGGAGGCCGTTCACATATATGCAGTGTTATTCAGATGCAATTTGAAAAAGGGTCCTGTATGAATTTTTTTGCAGTGTGGTGCGATTTGTAGCTACATAGGATTGAATGGAAATTGCTTATCTGTCCAAAGATAACATGGTTCCAGTACAATTTCTGCAAATCTTTGCTTTGTTCCTTATCTCCCATCCATGCTCCATGTCAGGAGAGAGAGAGAAACTGACTAAGAACGCTCCAAATTGTACCTGAATCACTGAACAGCTACCTTTTGAAATCACACTGAAACTGGCAGGAAAATCGCACTGTGTCTATGTGAACCTAGCCTTACTTATATGCCTTGCACTTTTTGTTTAAGCCCTGGTTCACACTGATGCGGTGCGGAATTCGCAGCGTTTTCTGTGTAAATTCTGCACCGCATCAGAATCGCACTCCGTTCATGCGAACCACTGCGGGTGTGTATGTTAAGTTAACAACACCCCGAAAGCGGTCCGCAAAACATGGTGCGATGTGCAGAATTGGATCGCATAGGTGTGAATACCCATGCGATCCCATTCTAGTGCGGACCCAAAAAAGGGTCCTGCACCTTTTTGGAGTGGGTGCAGTGCGGTGCGATTGTATGGCTCCAATCACACCGCACACAAATCGCATGTGATTTGAACAGGAATGCGGTACGGTTCCTGTGTGAATCACATGCGATATACTGCGCCGCATATATAAGAAGCCAAGGCTAAAGTCTTAAGAGCATTGTCAAATACCATTTTAGAAGAAAGGAGGATAGTAGTATATTGTAAATATTTATAGTTACCCAAAGGTAGGTAAATGTTTTTAGTTTATTTGTACTATGCATAATAACTTGTAATGTTTATATTAAGTTACCCTTACTCTGCTGCTCGTCATCAGAGCAAAGCAAAGGTTATTGAAACAGAACAGTCTCTGCTGTCTGCAGTTTATCTATTGTATTAATAATAAACTGTCAGCAATGATTAATCAGAACCACCAGACACCAGATATCTAGTTACTGCCTCAAAGACGTGTTGGTCTATTTACGGTATGTTTTCACCCCCGATTCTAACCAATAGATGTTTAAATGTTGGGTGAAAGTCATGGGAATCTTGGTTAAACACATTGATAATCTTTATCTTACACTTTACATTACAGTTGTCATTTTGAATGGGTCAGCACCTACAATTTCCCTCCATAAATAACACTTTAGAATTTCTTAAAGAACAGGACCCTTATTTTGAGTTAAAAAGAACCACAATAGTATATTACACAAAGGCAGAATTCTTGTAGGAGAATATTTGTTTTTTTCCCCCTGATTTATATCTGATGAATATATCCATATTGTGTTTTCGGCCCAGCAAACAGTGCACAGTGCAACTATAAAGCAAAATTAGATTTAAAAAGGTGAAATTGTAAGGATATCTACAGTATATCACAATGTCCTAGGGGCATCATCCCAAATTGTAAATCACTGCTAAAGAGGAAAAATAAGGACTATTATGCCCCCCTCTTCCCCAGGAGATTATTAACCAATAATAATCAGTAATATAAATAAAAAAAACCCAATAATAATTTATTTTCATAATACAATTTAAAAGTACAGCAACAAACAAATCTCTAATACACAATTTAAAATCAACAAGCTAAGTTGCCTCCAGTTTGCAGACCACGACAAGTGCCAGTGTTTCCAATAAGCAGACCATGACAAGTGCCAGTGTTTCCAATTTGCAGACCATGACAAGTGCCAGTTTTTCCAGTTTGCAGACCACGGCAACTGCCAGTTTGTTGTTCAGAGACAGAGCTAGTGTTTCTAGTTTGCTGATCAGAGTCAGGGCCAGTGTTTCCAGTTTGCTATTCACAGTCAGTGCCAGTTTTTCTGGAGTTGTTGTTTGCAGATAGTGCTCGTGTATGTTTTTTGCTGTGCTGCTCAATGTCAAACAATCATATTCAGATTTAGGGTATGAACCTATAGAAAACAACTGTAAATTAATGGCCACCTGTACCAGAGGATGAAAAGTTCCCTGCGAAAAGAGCCAAGCTTCTTAGCAAATATTTGGGGTATTTGTTTTCCAAAACATGGACAATTTGGGGTGTTTCTATTTTCCTGGCACCTTCGGGTCTACAAAAATGTGGTAGGAGTTCAAATGTGTATTTTTTTCCTCTTTGAAAGCCTGCTCCTTGCAAAAGAATAAATTCTTCAAAGAGTTACCATGGCTTTTTAGAAAATGGCATGTTTAATTTCCAAAATGTAGTCATTTTCATGTGTTTCTATATGTTCTGGCACTGAAAATATGATGTGTAATTTATGTCCTTTGAATGCCTGAAGATGCTCCTTGGATTCTTGGCTCTCCTATGCAGCCAGGCAGTTAAAAAGCCTCACATGTGTGGTACCCCATAATAAGGAGGAGTAGCAAAATGTGTTTTGTAGTGTATTTGTTAATATGCCTGTGTGTATATGTGCATAAGAAATGACATGTTTAACTAGTTGCCGACCGCAGATAGCCGAATGACGGCTGCACTGCGGCCGGCCAGTTCTGGGTGGACGTCATATGACGTCCTCCCAGAACACGCTCTCCTGCGCGCCCCAGGGGGCGCGCACCCGGCGATCTCCGTGATCACTGTGTCCTATGGACACAGCTGATCACGTGATGTGGTAAAAGGCCAATCACAGCGGCCTTTTACCACGTGATCAATGACACGCTGATCACCGGGAAATTCAATTGCCGGTCTCGGCTGCACTTTCCTCACGCTGTCAAATCGTGAGGAAAGTACTGCCGAGAACCGGCAGTTGTCAGAGCGAGGATCGGCACCGATCATCAGGGCACTAATGATCAGTGCCCTGATGATCGGTGCCCAGCAGTGCCACCCACAAGTTCCGCCCACCTGTGCCCAACAGTGCGCCCACTAGCTCCGCCCACCTGTGCCCAGCAGATCACCCACCTGTGCCCAGCAGTGCACCCACCTGTGCCCAGCAATGCACCCACCTGTGCCACTCTGCAGTGTCACACACCTGTGCCCAGAAGTGCCACCTACCTGTGCCCAGCAGTGCCACCCACCTGTGCCCACCCACCTGTGCCCACCAGTGCCACCCACCTGTGCCCACCCACCAGTGCTGCCCACCAGTGCCACCCACCAGTGCAGCCCAGCAGTGCTGCCAGTCAGTGCCACCAGTCAGTGCCCAGCGGTTGTGCCAGTCAGTGCCGCCAGTCAGTGCCCAGCAGTGATGCCAGTCAGTGCCGTCTATCAGTACCCATCATCAGTGTCACCTATCAGTGCCGCCTATCAGTGCTGCATATTAGTGCCGCCTATCCGTGACACCTCATTAGTACTGCCTATCAGTGCCCTTTAGTGCTGCCTATCAGTGCTGCCTATCAGTGCCCATCAGTGCTGCCTCATCAACGCACATCAGTGAAGGAGAAAAATTACCTGTTTGAAAAATTTTATAATAGAAACAAAGAAACTTTTTTTTTTTTCAAATTTTTTGCACTTTTTTTGTTTATAGCGCAAAAAGTAAAGCGCCCAGTGGCGATTAAATACCACCAAAAGAAAGCTCTATTTGTGAGAAAAAAATGATCAAAATTTCATATGGGTACAATGTTGCATGACCGCGCAATTGTCAATCAAAGTGCGGCAGCGCTGAAAGCTGAAAATTGGCCTGGTAAATAAGGGGGTATAAGTGCCTGGTAGGCAAGTGGTTAAATGACAACTGTGTTAAAACAAATAATTTTATTTTCTTTCCTCATTTTCCAAAACATTGTGGCAAAACAATTGTTCTTCAAAAAACTTATCGTGCCCTTAGTAAATACAATGGGATGACTACTTTCCAAAAGGATAATTTTG